>NC_069703.1:13061310-13364340 GCF_023699985.2 Odocoileus virginianus
CTGTTTCTTCATCAAAGACAGAGACCTCTCACAATCTGTGCCTCCAGATACTTTCCCTAAACAAAAGTTTCTGAATTCAACTTCGTGTTATATTATTTGACTTTGATAAGTTATTTTTCATGAAAAATTCAGGGTTATTCTTTGTTGTTTGTTTGTTTAAAGACTTAAAGCCTCAAAGCAGTATGAAACCATTAAAACAGTGGGTCTGCATTGCAGTCTATTTTTGCTAAGTGATGCAGAGTATTGTCAAATGAGTTAGAAAAATTTTCACTCATGATGTGAAGACTTATTTCACTTTTTCCAAATGATTTTGGTGGCATGGGACAGAAATTCATCTTAAATAATCTCTAGATGATTCGATACCATACAGGAAGAAACAGGGGCTTCTCAGGTGGCTCAGAGGTAAAGAATCTGCCCGCCAATGCAGGAGATGCGGGTTTGATCTCTGGGTTGAGAAGATCCCCTAGAGAAGGAAATGGCAACCCGCTCTAGTATTCTAGCCTGGGAAATCCTATGGACAGAAGAGCCTAGTGGGCTACAGTCCATGGGGTCACATAAAAGTTGAACATGACTGAAGCAACTTAGCATGCATGCACACATAATATAATGCTATATTATAATATTATACTGTAGTATAATATTTAACACTGCATAATCTGGATAAACATGGTAACTGATCAGGATATATTTGAAATTAATTCTCAAAAAATTATATTTTAGTTTTTGACTCCAATTGTTGCTCTTTTTGTTCAGCTTTATTATATTTCTTCTTTTGAGGGGGTAGTTTGACCTCATTTATGTAGTTTCTTTCTCCATTTCTAATTTTATTCAGATCTAAATACTAAATATTTTCTCTCTGTAGACGACTGCATTGTACTAGGAACTATATCCACATGCATTTATTTGTGTCTTTCATGCTGAGGGCTGCGAGCATCTTTGTCAAGGACAGAGTGGTCCATGCTCACATAGGAGTAAAGGAGCTGCGGTCCCTGATATTGCAGGATGACCTGCAAAGATCCATAGACGTGCCTGCTGTGGACAAATCACAATATGTAAGTGTTTTCCTCATGACCCCTTACATGGCTCACCACTTCTAAAAGTAAAAGAAAAACCTACCCGCAAAACTAGAAGCTTGGGATTTAAAAATCCAGGGGATTTAGTTCCTTTATTAGACACCCAAAGACTTGTTCCCATGGAAGATTCCATAGCACTTGATTTTGTTCTTAGATATCCTAGTGTTATTAAGTATGTAGAATTACCCAGTCATTCAGTTAATGGACAGCATTATCACCTTGAAGCCGTATATCTGGAAATTAGGTAGAGTAGATTGATTTTCTTGATGGTGTGAATTAATGCCATAGTTATCTTTGTCCTTTTCCCTGTAATTCACTATCATCTCTGCTGATTCTAATTCTGCATTGGATTTGTGACTTGTTTAAAATGAAGGACAAAGTGGGTGTGATGGTATGCCAGTTGAAGGTAGACTTCTATGAGTGAACCTAGTCAAGATTACCTGAGCTTCTCCCAGATCAGTAGAATCACCTAACCAATCCATGAATTCATAAGACACATTAAATATTTAGTGTTTTAAGTCATTTAACTTCTGGAGTATAACAAAGTCCAGAATAAAATAAATTCATGGTAGAATGATAGGTAAATTTCTTCTTTATGCTTTTCTGTACTTTCCTAATTTTCTCTGATTATCAAGTATTCTTTTTTGAATAAATTGAGGAAAAGTGATTTCTTGTTACTTCTAAAGGAAAAAAAAATCTTATTTTAAAAATAAAATCAAATCAGCAGTCTTAGAAATGCTATATTGAAATAACATTGTTCTGGCCTCTTTCAAAAGTCTTGGCTTCCCCATGTATAAGAGACATTAGATTCTAAAAAAGAAATGGAGGAACTGCTTTTTAGTGGTCTAATGCTGGAAACAGTATGATTAGGAGTTCTAATATGGTGCCATGTTGGTTTATTTGTAACAGATTGGGTGCAAGATGGCTGTTGTGATGTTTATTTACTTCTTGGCTACAAACTACTATTGGATTTTGGTGGAAGGTCTCTATCTGCATAGTTTAATCTTTGTGGCATTCTTTTCGGACACCAAGTGCCTGTGGGGCTTCACCCTGATAGGCTGGGGTAAGGCATTTCTGTCTCCTTTCCTTTTCAAGTGGGTTATGGATTTCAGGGCTTGTGTCATGCCTGTCATCAGCATTCTTTCAGCTCTTTTCCTGAAATAATCTCTCCCCATGCTATCTTTATCTTTCCTTTCTCTTTAATTATTTATTGGGGAAAATCGTTAAAATCAAGTCTATGATTCTCCCAGTGGTAACAAACTTTTCACATTTAACTTAGGGTTACTGTTCTTAGACCAGATTCTTAAGAGGATTCTTTGGGGGAAATACCTTGTTTGCCTTACACATTTAGAACTGCCGTGCTCATCATATCTTATGTCAGTGTCTTGATTTAACAGTAATTCCATTCTACAAATTTTGATTTTTTTGAATTTCTGATTCATAATGATGCATCTTTGATTTATAATTCTAGGTCATATGATGAGAATGCCAGAGAGGAATTTATAGAACCATCTTGGCTGTATTTAACAATACAAATTACAAGCTAAAATTATGTAGACTTACCATGTCTTTTGGAAGGAAATAAATAGAATTACTTTTGGCATAAGTAATTAAAAAAAAAGAGTCAACTCACATTCCAAAATGCCTTTTCAGTCCTAGAGGGATTACTGAACCAGACACTAACTCAATGTGATATGGAGAAAGAATGTTGTTTGTTTGTTATAGTTTAAGAGAAATTAAAGCTCATATGTGGTTAAAATTAAGAAGTCTCAAGATTAACAACTGCTACTTTAATTTGTAGATGATCAGGTGGTCAGCAGAGGGAAAAAAATAAGTGGCTCAAGATTAAATTTGAAGGTTTTTTTTCCCCTCCAAAATAAGAAAGTTTTTTTGCCTGTTTTGCCTTGACATTGTCTTAACATTTGAAAATGTAAAGTAAGGGATATTGAATTTCCTGTTAGTTAATAACCTTTAAGAAGACAAAGGGTCAGTTTACTGTCACCCTTTATTTATTATGAAATACTAATTGTTGTGAACAAAATTTTATTTCTGAAAGCAGTTTGGTTTTAAGCTGTCCCTTATCTTTGACTACCAGTTACTAAAATAAAAAAAAAAGATACATTTAATATTTTGGGGGGGGGTACTTTGGTAATTTTCTCAACAGTTTTTGGTAGTTTGCCTTCAAATCAAAATTATGTCTGGGTGCTCACATCATTAAGAGAAGTTGATAAAGTTATTGATAGAAAATTCAACAGTGACTTTGAGTTTGATTTTATTTTTTTGGCTTGGTATGACATTGGTCACACTAGTAATAAGCTTGTTTTTTCTTTATTTACTAATTGGTTTGATAGTCAGCTGCTCAGTCCCCTATCAACTCTTATTTGGGCTGATTCACTCAGTTTGTTACTTCATAAAGTCAGGGGTTTGTCTCACTGAAACCCAGGAAGGGTTAGTGGCTCTAGTTGTGTCCAGCTCTTTGCAACCCCATGAACTGTAGCCCACCAGGTTCCTCTGTTCACAGGATTTTCAAGACAAGAATACTGGAGTGGGTTGCCACTCCCTTCTCCAGGGGATCTTTCCGACCCAGGGATTAAACCCAAGTCTTTAGCTTGTCCTGCATTGCAGGCAGATTCTTTACCATCTGAGCCACCAGGGAAGCTCTGAAACCCAGGAAACTAGTTTGCAAATCTTTCTATGAAAAAGAAAATTAAAAAAAAAAATTAGTTAGGATTCCAGTGAGCATCTATACAAGTCTTAGTTTCTTACCTTCCTTTAAAACTTGTATTAATTTCCCCGGAAACATTTTGGCATAGGAGTGACAACTACAGTAAGATAACCATCACAACTTGAAATCTTCATTTCATTGAATGGTTTAATAACATGCATGAAAGCAAATAGGATTTACATGAAAGCTCACTTTTATAAATCATATTACATGCAATATTATGCTAACTTAATTAACCACGATTTAAAACAGTAACAACTAATCTTTTTCTATGTTGTATATTACGTCTCTAGTACTTATTTATCTTATTACTGGAAGTTTGTACCTTTTGTTGTACTTATTATTGAAAATTTGTACTTTTTGACTGACCCCTCTTAAATATATAATTAAATGTAATTTTAAAATGTGCAGTTAGAGTCAAGAATAAAGTGCCTTATTAATGAGAAAATTGAGGCAGGGATAAGAAAAATTAAGACTACGACTGGTTGAAAGAATAGAAACGTAGTTATCATTAGAATTTGCTTTTGCTTCTCTGTACATCTTGTTTTGTGATAAAGATGTACAAAAACAGTCATTTTAAATATCAGTCTTCAATTTACAAAGGCAGATATGGCATTGTTCCTCTTTAGATGATAATTTCCTTCCTTGCCAATTTATTATTAAGAACCAGCAAAATCAATGTAAATAAATGCAGCTCCACACATCATTACAGTGTGAGTAATAAAGTGCTGAGTATTTACCTACCTAGAGAGGGCCTAAAGTTATAATTGGGTCTAAACAAGATTTAGACCCAAAGTAATGTACAAGATAGAAAAAAAGATTTCAATCTTGCTTCTTTATCCTTATTGAATGTGATAATTTACCTCTGTATTAGCAGCCATTCTTAATTTTCACCTGTCAGATGAGATGCCAGAATGTATGTATTATCATATAAAAGCACTTACCTTTGGGGTTTCCCTAGTAGCTCAGCTGGTAAAGAATCTGCCTGCAATGCAGGAGACCCTGGTTCAATTCCTGGGTTGGGAAGATTCCCCTGGAGGAGGGCATGGCAACACAGTCTAGTGTTCTTGCCTGGAGAATCCCCATGGGCAGAGAAGCCTGGTGGGCTACAGTCCATGGGGTCCCAAAGAGTGGGATATGACTGAGGGACTAACACTTTCACTTTCGTTTTGACAAAAATTTCCTAAAACATAGAATTTGAGCAGATTTTTTAAAAGAGGGAGTTATATAAAAACAATAAATAAAACTGGAATATAGAGTTATAAAATTAAATAGCCACACAGGCAGACTGAGGTTAAATTCAACTAGATTGCTAAGGAAACCAAAGAAATTCCCTACTGTGGGATATCACCTTATTTTAACTTTTCTGAAATTTTTCATCTACATCTATTTTTATGTTCCTTTGCTTAGAAAAGATATCTGAAAAATTACAAATGTGTTTTTCAACAGGTAAAAAATGTTGTTAAAAGTGTTCTGAGTTAAAATTTTTTTCTCTCTTTGTAAGGTGCTTCCTGTGGCCTCTCTTTCCTTTTTTTAAAACTTCTTTCTAAAAGGCCACATATCCATTAAATCCTTTGATCTACTGCAGAGTTCTATAAAAGTATGGTTTGTGTTTCTTTTGTGATGTCAGAGTCTAACTGAGTATAGCATGAACTGAACAGTCCATCTTTACTGGAAGCAAAGACTCATGGAAAGTTAGTATAATTAATAGATTTGACGTTGCAAGCTCATAGGTGATTATTATTTATGAAAGACGAACATGTCATGCTCAAATCATCAAGCTAACATAGCAGCATTCTTTGGTAAGTTTTCAGTACCTGCAAATGCTTCTGTCTGGAACCAATATGAACAAAAAAGAAGAGGCTAAACTGATCAAAACATCCTAATCTTGTAACTTTCAGTGTAGCCTCTCTATGCCTTCCACCTTTAGAATGAGAAAATTTGAATTTTTAAAAACAATAGCCTTCCTGTCACTTCTCCTGAGTCCCTCTTGTTGCTTCACGCTTCTTGGAAAGCATGTGGCTGTTGGGGTGGCAAGAGGTGAAGTTATATGCACCGACCACTGCCTGTCTTTGACTCCAGGGACTTCAGTCCCCTCCTTACATAGCTTAACCTTATACCCCTCAAATGAAAATAGGGCCAATCTTCTTCTTCAGACTTTTGGGAACAAATAACATCAGTGTACCAGCTCTCTTCTCAAATGGACAAGATGGAAATTAAGTGGAATTTTCTTGCTCACATAGTAACATTTTTCATGTCCAATTTTCTCTCTCACCTTTTAATAGTATATTTTCTGGGTGATGAATATAAGAAAAAGACACCTTAATCCTGAAACAAATATTGTCTCTGAATCCTTTTCTGATTGCAGGGTTCCCGGCGGCATTTGTGACAGTCTGGGCTGTAGCACGAGCAACTCTGGCTGATGCAAGGTGGGTGAAAAAGAGGTAAAGTAAGAGCCTCAGACTTTCTCAAGGCTGGCTTCCTGCTTGGAGTTCACACTGGCGGCTGTTCTCGATGACATTGCCCTTTAGGGATTACCCGGTAGCCTCTCATACATTACCAGCCAGCTATCCATTCCAGAGTCATGGGACAGAAGGACTCACAGACCCAGTTGGGATGCTTGAACTCCATGGTTTATGAAATCAATTTGAAACATACCATGAGAAGCTGGGGGAAAGAGATGGGTTAGTTAACATACCTAGGATGTTGTGCACACGGGTGAAAGGGCCACACTGCCTGAGTCCTGGGCTAGGCAATATTCATATCTCCTTTCTCTTAGTCTCCGCCACATCAGCATTCCCCACTGACGCTGTGGTTACGAGGGCCAGAAGTAAGGTTGCAGCAAGGAGTCCCACAGACAGACGGTGCCCTGGGCCAGGGACACACACTTGCCGTCTCAGAGAGATGTAAGGGCAAGTTTATGTGCCATGGCGCTAACTTGCCACATAGCCTACTCAGCAGCCCTAGGTTTTATTTGCATTCTTTGGGCAAAAGATATGTGGCCATGAGTTCCACCTATTGGTGCTTAATTAAGACATCAAGAATATCAAGGACTTCCTGTCATCAAGGGATACTTTGTGTCTCATATGTTTGGTGAACTGTGGATATTTAGTGCTAGTTGCCCTAAATATCCAGTATTCATGCTTAACACACACGTGTTCTACTTACTACTTACATATATGTGATGTCAAGTATAGATTTACTCCACCTCTTTGTATTCTTGTCTTGCATAGCATAGGTAAATTTATTAAAATGATAAAACAAGTGCACATTAGAAGTGGAATCCATCCTAGGGAATCACTAGCCTCTCAGTCGCCTGTTGCTCTTTTGATGCTACATGACGCATGGATGCTGAAACATTCATTGCTTCATATTATTTCTATTTTTAGTGATGATGAGTCAAAGAAGAGAAAGGAGAACATAGAGAAATATTCAGTGCCTGCTCTTTGCTTTCACTGTCAAATTTATTGCTTGGACTGAATGTATCTCCCCCAAATTCATATGTGGGAAAACCCAACCCTCAATGTGGCTATATTTGGAGATAGTGCCCGTAAGGAGGTAATTAAGGTTAAATGAAGTCCTGAGGATAGGACTCTGATATAACAGGATTAGTGTCTTCATGAGAAGAGAAACCATAGGGTGCCTTCTCTCTCTGCATGCATAAAGTAAACCTTTTGTGAGCACACAGCAAGATGATGTCAAGGATACTGGTTAGTGGTTAGGTAACAGGGTGATGTTTTGGGAATCTTAATTACCAGTCTTCTGGTTTTAACCAGCCCGGAGTCTACATGCTTGTAGTCAGCATGTAGTCAACATCCTCCACTGGGCTGGTGCTTAATTTCTGCAGGACAGTGCAAAGTTATGCATTAGATCATTATCTATATTTCTTCAGGAGAAACTAGGAGTCCTGCAACTCTGTTCATGTTGTTACTACTTTTCTTGCTTGACTGCTTTTCCTTGGTTTCTGCATTTTCTCACTTCCCTAATTAGTAACTGTTTGAGTCTGCTCTTTGAAACATGGGGAAGCCCTTGAAGACTGTCAACTAAAAAATATAGTCACAACCTGAAAGTAGAATTATTTTGTTTGGTGTGCATGTTTAGAACTCAGAGCCCGGGAGACAGTATCTCAGTAGCTCTGAGAAAACTGCTCCAAGGAGGCAGGAGGAGGGAGTTAGGCTTTATACAAGTTTGTAACGAAGGGAGTAGGCAGTCTGAACATCGAAGGTTCAATATCAAGTTAAGGAATTTAGCATTCTATGTACGGGAAGATGCAAGCCTCTGGACTCACTGAGTTCATTCTTTTCATATGCAGCTCAGCTCTCTGGCGCCAAATCCTATTTCCATGTTCACCTTTGGGACTGGCTGGTGGCTGTTTCTTGCATTCCCCCAGTTTCTCAGCAAGGAGGGAGGGAGGCGGGTGAAGTGGGAGGTGGCTGCCTCTGTTGGATCACAGTTTTGGGAGCCCTTGTTGACATTTGGAGGCCAGAAATTACTGAAGGCTGTGACGTTTCTTGTTTGATATGGCAGGAGATATTTCCATTTCACAAGGCTAAAGCTTTTTCCCAAATAATAAGTGGGAATGTGGAAGGGCTTGTACCCGGAAGGATCCTGTAGGGTTTCATTTTTACTTACCTTTATCTCTTTTTGCTATTTGGATCTGCTGACACTTGGGGATTAATGAGGGCTTCCCAGGTGGTGCTAGTGGAAAAGAACCAGTCTGCCAATGCAGGAGACCTGGGGTTTGATCCCTGGGTTGGAAAGATCCCCTGGAGAAGGAAATGGCAGCCTACTCCAATATTCTTGTCTGGAGAATCCCATGGATCGAAGAGCCTGGCAGGGTACAGTCCATGGGGCCACAAAGAGTTGGACATGATCGAAGTGTCTTACTATGCACATGGGGGTTCATGTTATCTACATTGTTATCATTATTGTTATATTTACACAGCAATATTGGAAATCTCAAAGAAAACCTGCAGACTTGCTGTTTGATTTCTTGAAGGAGAGAGGGAGGTTGAGTCAGTAGAGGTAGTAAATAATGCTAAATAATTTTACCCCAAGATATGTAACCAAATCACTCAGATTTGGAATTTTAGAGAAGGTAGAACCAAAGGCATTGTTTCATCCAGTCCTCAGTTTTGAGAGATGAAGAGAATGAGACCTGATGGCCTATACATATCCTGGAGCACTTCAATTCATTCATCCATTCAATTCATTCCATCCATTCAAGGCCTCTTCCAGGCCTTGAGCATGGAAAGAAAGCAAATATATTCATAGTGCATTATATATTGAATTAAATAGGTAGTTTCCATAGTTATCTTGCATTTTTTTCTTAAAAATTATAAACTAGGTATTAAGTTATTAATAATCATAAATCTTTTGCTGAAAAAATAGGAAATATGAGTTTATTATTTTGAGAAAAAATCCATTAGGTGCATAATACTTGCAAAACTACAACTGGTACTAAATATTGCTCTAAAACAGATGAATTAATGTAAAAATATTAACTATAAGTTAGATCATATGACTCCTCTGCATAACATATTTATTCCTACCTTACCTTAGAATAAAATCTTGAATTCTATAGTGCTCTGATCTGAGTATGATAATTGGGCTAAGAGGTCATTTTACATTGATTTTGCATAGAAAATAAAATTGTGTTACCACATTCATGGCATAATTTCATAATTGCCTGATTTGATTTCTCATGAAATTCAGCTTGTCTAAGATAAAAAGATTTTTGGGTTTTCTTGAGTGTTGTCTAACCTACGTATAGTGTCATGTCGCAAAGTTCAGGTGGAGAGAGAAGACTGGGAGCATCTCCAAAGGCCAGATAGGGTCCTGGTTCATGTCTGTTACACTTGAGATTTATCTTTTTTTGATCTGGCCTTTCAAAGCTAGAACTCTTATTTTCTCTGTATCTTGGACATTTAGAAATAAGCAGATAAGACCCAGTTTTAGAAGGTACTCTGAACTATTGAATATACAAAAAGTTTCTTCCAGTTCTAAAGCTCTAGTGAAGTGTTGACTAAGGTAGGGTAAGATAATTGGGTCCTGTAGTTTGTCGTTGTTGTTCGGTCGCTCAGTCATGTCCGACTCTTTGTGACTGCAGCATGCCAGGCTTCTGCGTCTTTCACCATCTCCCAGAGCTAGCTCAAACTCATGTCCATTGAATTGGTGATGACATCCAACCATCTCGTTCTTTGTTGTCCCCTTCTCCTCCTGCCTTCAATCTTTCCCAGCATCAGGGTCTTTCTCAATGAGTCAGCTCTTTGCATCAGGTAGGTGGCCAAAGTATTGGAGCTTTACAGCATCAATCCTCCCAATGAATATTCAGGGTTGATTTCCTTTAAGAAATTTCCTGCAGTTTAGATTGCACAAATGACTTAAAGAGTGAATAATTTTGTTTCTCTTTCTTTTTAACTTACAAAAGCAAAATACCTTATGAGATACCTTATTACCATCTCCCTGCTCACTCAAAGGAGATAAGAGATGCCAGTAGGAGCATTAAGGCTTGCAGTGAAAAGGACCAAGAAATGTTATACTCTGTAATTCTTGGGAAATCTGCATGGCTTTGAGGTTACTTCACTTCCTCTTCTCTTATCAGAGTGTGAGTGTTGGAGACAATACAGTATTCCAATACAGGATCCCTGTGGCAGAACGATGCATTTCCTGCTCCCAGCTTGGCTGCAGAAGGACCTACTTTCCTGTCTATGCTCTACTATTAAAGATGACTGTGTCTCATCTCTACTATTCCAGAATTACATATTTACTGACATTTGTTCCTGCATGTCCTAGGGTGTTAAAATTTATTAAAAAAAATCTGAACAGAGGGTAGTTTCTTGGTCATGTTCACAAACACAGGTCATTGAATAATTAATGAAAAACAAGAATCAACAGCATTTCCTTTAAAAAAATCTGAAACTTCAGTTGCCTCTTATCAAGGGCAAATTTAAAACTTTGACACTGAAAGTGATCAAAGTCAAGTTTTTCTTGTTTTTAGAAGTAGCTGATTTGACCTACTTCCAGATACGAGTATTTTGTAGAGCTAAAATTGTGTAATTGATTTCCAGCGTGTTAGGAGACACCACAATGAAATGTCATTATGGCACAAAGAAAGAGGATTATGAAGATATCACCAAATGTCAAAGCTGAAAAGAGAATTTATGAAATCCAAGAGTCTCATAGCTAGTGAATCAGTGTTCAATTTATACTCTCACAATATGTGCCTCTTTCCTTACAGTAGGAAGCCTTTTTAGGGTAGTGTGATAGACCTTTTGCATGACTCCATAACACTATCTTTTTCTTGTCTGGCTGAACAATGTGGATAATAGGTGCATGCAGATAATATTGGGCAGTGTTCAATACTGTGTAAACAAGTAATGTATGCAAGTTACTTGTGTAAACAAGTAATGTATGTTTGATGTCCATTCTGATTCAGTCTTCAAGCCCATTGATTTTGCTGATTTCAGTGTGGCTGGATCAGAATTAAACTTTGGTGTAGGAGTTTGGTCGATTTAGCTGTGGTTCCTCCTTCCAATGGAATGCTGGGCTACTGAGCTCTCTCAGTACTGATATGGAAAGAAATTAAAGATATGCTATAAAAAGGAAAAGGCAAGTTACAGAACAGAATGTACATTGTGTTTTTGTAAGATGGGGAAAATAATATTATAATATCTGTATGTGTTTGTATATGCACAACAAAACACTGAAAGCATGCACAATAAAGTAATAAAGATTAACCTGTAAGCAGAAGGGCAAGGTCAGAGATAGACAGGAAGATGGGGAGGACTGAAATGTCTCAATGTCTGTCTTTTTATATAGGTTGATTTTTGAAATGAGAATATGTTGCTTACATAAAAAATTAAAATTTTTGTTATTATATGTGTGCTGAAAATGTTTTCCTTTCAAGAAATAGTTGAAATAGCTTTTTATTATCCATAATTTGTTCAGTAATTTATTTTTTTTTTGTTCAGTAATTTGAAAGTAACTTCTTAATATAAGTTTATCATCTAGAATAAAAAAATTGTCATTATATCACTAAAATTTCTTCATAAGATTTTATTTACTAATGCTACAATCAATGTTAGGTCTAAGGAGACAGAAACTGAAGGCTTTTATTTACGTATCTTTAATTTTAAAAAACTCTTTAAAGTGCTATCTTAAAGTTTCAAGTGGAACTAGTTTTTCTCAACTCTGTTCCATTTATTCTAGTGTAAGACCTTTACCACAAACCAGATTGGGTGAAGTTCAACTTCCTTTGAATTCAGTTAATTCAAAACATGTTTATTGGCTACCTAGAGCCTGTGTATATTCTAGGCACTTATAATAGAAAACAAAAACAACAGCAATCTCTGCCTATCTAAACTTAAATTCTAGTTGGAGCAAGCAGGAAGCAGAAAATAAGTATAGCAAATAGGTAAATTATATACTGGTGGCTCAGACGGTAAAGAATTTGCTTGCAATGCAGGAGACCTGGGTTCAATTCCTGGGTCAGGAAGATCCATGATCCTTGGGAAAGGGAATGCCAACACACTCCAGTATTCTTGCATGGAGAATTCCATGGACAGAGGAGCCTGGTGATCTACACAGCCTGCAGGGTTGCAAAGAGTCAGACACAGCTGAGCAACTAATGCATTTTTATTAATACTGTAAAAAAATAACTTAAAAAAAGAAGATAAAAGTCATCATGTTATGCAAATATGAAATGACTACCTATAGAGATTTTTTGACTCACTGATTAGTAAGCTAACCAGTAAGCTTAGCTTAGTAACCAGTAAGCTATTATAACTGGTTCAAAGGAGAAATAAAAGAATCACATGTTTATATTTAGTACTGTGAATGCTGAAATGATTTTACAAATAAATGTAAACACTGGTCAATATTCACAGATCAGTAGTCACTTACATTTTACCAAACAGCTAATTTTCCTTTCTAGGGATAAAAATCATTTATATTCAGTTTTTTCTACATTCCTATTAACAAGGATCATTTGTATTATTGTTAGTTTTATGTTGCATGTCTATGGATAAGAATGTATTAATGTCAGTGTCTTGCAGCCAATGGGGTAAATTCTGAAAATGGGAGGACTTTCTCTATCACCTGTTAAACTCTGTTTAACCGTTATGGCTCATTCCAGTGATAACAAAAGTAAAGAATCAATAGTACCATATTTAGAAGACTAAGTTTTTGTGGCTCTGGAAACATAGTTTTGACTCTTGTTATATAAATAATACACCACTAATTATAATACTTATCCCCAAAGGGTAGCTAATAGTATAGAAAGCAGGACTCACTACATTTTTTCCGCACTGGGAGTTTTAGGAGCTTTTTTTTTTTTTTTTGGTCTACCTGTTTCTTTTTTTTTTTTTTTTTGGTTTACCTGTTTCTTAATCACAATCCTGGGTATGGAGTTTCTGGTAAAACTTAAAATGCTACTTAATTCTTATTGCTTATTTGCTTTGCCAGTCTATTCATGGAAGTTCTTTTTCATGTCTCAGATGCTGGGAACTTAGTGCTGGAGACATCAAGTGGATTTACCAAGCCCCAATATTAGCTGCTATTGGGGTAAGTTTAAAAGCCTGTATAGTTTTTAAAAAAGAAAAACAAGATGTATAATTAAACTTTTGCTAAAATCCAGAGAAAATTTGTTGGTCACTTTGTTTATAAAATATATTATATAACCTCATGTTATATAATAGCTATTGAGAAATTCTGGGTTGGGAATTAGATCCTTGTTCCTGGCTGACACTGAGATCTGTGAAGAAAGCACATACCCTCCCTTTAATCTGCTAGCACATAGGAAAAATTCTGGGACTTCAAAATATCTATGAACATTTACAGGTTCAAGCAGTTGGGAGGTCCTTAAACTCTTTTCTTTTTTCAGCCATTATTTTATAATGTTCTGATTACCTGGTAATAGGTCAGGAGGACAGGTCAAGATGGAATAGCAAGAGAACAAGAATTATAGAGAGGGAAATATGAGAGTATAATTTATTATAAAGCATTGTCTAAAGCTTTTATTTGACATACTTTCCCAAAGGAGTTAAGAGAATTCCACATTGACGTGTATCCTCTAATAAGTAATAAGAAAAAGACTAGACTTGGCAATCATATTGCATGGGACCTTATCTGCCTGTAATATTTCAAGTGTATGTTATAGTTGATTTTTGTCTGAAGGCTTGTCATTTGTTTGCAGATTTTGTGTGTGTCAGTTGCTCAGTTGTGTCTGACTCTTTGTGACCCTGTGAACTGTAGCCTGCCAGGCTCCTCTGACCGTGGGGATTCTCCAGGCAAGAATACTGGAGTGGGTTGCCATGCCCTCCTTCAGGGGATCTTCCCAACCCAGGGATTAAACCTGCATCTCTTACATCTCTTGCATTGGCAGGCAGGGTCTTTACCCACTAAGCCACCTTACTCACATCACCAATACGGACGAGAAGTTTACATGCCGAGTTTTCTAGATTGCAATGTGAAACAGTTAAGTTAGGTGATTATGACTGAGGGAGTTAAAAGTCGTTCAGTTGTATTTGACTCTGCGACCCCATGGACTGTAGCCCACCAGGCTCCTCTGTCCATGGGATTTTACAGGTGAGAATGTTGCAGAAACCAGTAATCCAGAAACCAAGCACCACACTTGGAGAGTTGGAGAATCCATGTTTATTATGCTGGCTGGTCCAAAGGAGTTAACACTCTAAGCTCTGAGCCCCAAACAAAGGGGTTTTATGGACAGACTATAGTGGGCAACACTAGCTGTTAATAGGCTGATTTAAACTAAGGGGTTTTGTGTGCGGGAACAGCAGTCAAGATGGGGGGGGGATGCCTGACCTTTACACGGAGAGGCATGATTAAGCAGGTTTGCAGGGGCAGGCCAGTTGCAAACAGTAGGATGAGGGTGAGTGAGATAAGCTCCAGTTCCTAGTATTGTAAGTTCCCACTTTCTGAGACTATGTGACCTATGTGATCCAGACTTTGCAAGGAGCAAGCTGAGTTACAGAGGCCGAAGGAGCAGGAGGTTGTGTAAAATTTTAACTTTTCCTCTTCAAGAATATTGGAGTTGGTTGCCATTCCCTTCTCTAGCGGATCTTCCTGACCAGGGATCGAACCTGCGTTTCCTGCCTGTGTCTCCTGCATTGGCAGCTGGCTTCTTTACCACTAGCGCCACCTGGGAAGCCCCTAGGTGTTTACAGAGATTCTGAAAGATTTGCCATTGGTGAAAGGGAACCAGAATGATGGTACAGTCAATACATTTTGAAGGAAACTTGAGTGGGACGTCATTTTCATCTTCTAGAACTAACATTACACAGATCAAAAATTCTTAAATCTTTTTTCCATATTAGAACATCCATTTAATTTCAAAAATCAGAGAAGAGATTCACGAGCACCTTTCTATTCACTTGAAGCTACCTTTTTGTTTCTTTATTACGATTCAGGGTTATCTCAATTCCTTTTAAGATTTCATCATTTTATGGTGGAAACAGCCTGTACGGGAAGAGATGCCCAGGTCTCAGCTCCTGGAGTGCAGTGCTCCTTCTTCTGAGCTCTTCTGAAGCCTGAAAGATGATGCTAATAATAACAACATACATAGCCAAGAGCTTACCACCACTGGGCACTGTTTTATACACTTTATTTACATTGATTGCATTGATTTACGTTGATCTAATCTTACCAGTAACTCTAAATGAGGAAACTGCCCAAGGTCACTCAGCTAGTAAGTGGCGGAGCTCGGATTTGAACATCGGGGCCAGCGTCCCTAACTAGTGAGCTCCGTACACTTGTGATAAAAGCCAGCATTCTTGATAGTTCAGAGAAGACCCTGGCCTTCGTGCCCACACTCCTTTATGTGCCTGCCTTTGCCTCGTTGTTTCCCTTTCGGTTCCTTGAACTTTTCGATGTCTGCCCCTCTCGGGACTGTTCTTCATTTTGCACTATACACCTGGAAGTCTGGGATATGCTGCCTTCTACTCCTCACTTTAAATGTCATTTCTCCATTGTGGCCTCCCTGATGGTCTCCAACTAAGTTAGTTTACCTGTTAAAACCCGAGGGCTTGCCTGGTGGCTCAGTGGTAAAGAATCTGCCTACAATGTAGGAGACCTGGGTTCAATCCCTGGGTCAGGAAGATCCCCTGGAGAAGGGCATGGCAACCCACTCCAGTACTCTTGCCTGTAGAATCCCATGGATAGAGGAGCCTGGCAGGCTGCAGCCCATAGGGTTGCATAGAGTTGGACATGACTGAAGCAATTTAGCAGCAGCAGTATTATATCCTGCAGAGCCTGGTGAGGTTTTTCCTTTTCAAGATCATCATCTAGTATAATGCTTTGGATTTTTTGTTGAATGCTTTTCTCGCCCACTAAACTGCAAGGTTTATGTGAATAGGAACCATATTTTTCTCCATGTCTATATTCTAATGCCCAGCAATTTGCCTGAAATGGAGTGGCCACTCCATAAACACTTGCTGAAAAAATAAAACTTGTGTACAAAGTAAATAATCTGCAGAAACAGTAAGAAGTAAGAAGTGAAATAAGAGCACAAAGCCAGTATAATTGCAGAACTTTTGAGTTCATTTCACACAATCTTTTTATTTTCTTAAAAAGGAAACTAAAGTCCACACACATAAAGGTCACACAGCCAGTATGACAAAACAAAGACTATAACCTGCGTTTTTGGACCATGTTTTTTTCACTTACATATCCAAAGCTTGTAAAAATCTTTTTCTCAAAATTATGGGGAAATAATCTTTTTATTTTTATGGCTGCATTTACAGTTTTTATATATTAAATTTGGGATGAAATTTTGTTTTTTAGTTTTGCACTGCACATAGTATGAATGAGAATTCATAGGTTCTGACTTGAAGAAGTCATATCAAGAGAATTGAATTTTAGAGAGAATTATAGACTTGAGTACAAGTTTGGAAGAAACCACTTGATTTTGGACTCATGAAATCTAAAATTGTTGTTTTTCAGTCACTCAGTTGTGTCCAACTCTTTGTGACGCCATGGACTGCAGCATGCCAGGCTTCCCTGTCCTTTCACCATCTCCCAGAGTTTGCTCAAACTCTTGTCTATTGAGTCAGTGTTGTAATCCAACCATCTCATCCTTTGTCATCCCCTTCTCCTCCTGCCTCTATCTTTACCAGAATCAGGGTCTTTTCTAATAAGTTGGCTCTTCACGTCAGGTGGCCAAATTGGAGCTTCAGCTTCAGCACCAGTTCTTCCAAAGAATATTCAGGACTGATCTCCTTTAGGATGGACTGGTTTGATCTCCTTGCCATCCAAGGGACTCTCAAGAGTCTTCTCCAACATCACAGTTAAAAAGCATCAGTTCTTTGGTGCTCAGCCTTCTTTATGGTCCAACTCTCACATTTGTACAAGCCTACTGGAAAAACCATAGCTTTGACTAGATGGACCTTTGTTGGCAAAGTAATGTCTCTGCTTTTTAATATGCTGTCTAGGTTTGTCATAGCTTTTCTTCCAAGGATGAATGTTCTAAAACTGTAGCACTGTGGTTTTCTGTGTTTTGTTCAAATGTGGTACAATTATGTTTGAAAGTAGTAATTTTCGTTCTGAAAATAAATGTCTCTAACCATAACTAATTATTCACCTGCAGCATCTTGATGTTGACTCAAAGACAATTTAAAAAATTTTTCTATATAGCATTAAAGTATGAGAGGAATATTTCCTAATCAACAGCAGGACTTGGAGCACTGTCTTGGCGCCCGGCCTCCCAGAGCAGTCTTAGAAGGAACTGGTTGCTTGGCTGGCAGGGCAGGAGAAACCGCAGGTGGGGCAGCACCTTCTAGAAGTGGTCAAGGTGAAGTTGGCAGATGTGATAAATCCTGACCCAGCAGGGCACGGCCCCCCAAGACATGAGGACCTGCATTGTCACTGGTGTCAACCAGGAGAGAGTCTGTAATGGCTGAAGGGAAATAAAACCACAGACAGAAGGACAGACTGCAAACTGAGCAGAAATGCTCTTGAGCATTTACAACTTGGTGTTGAAGATGCCCATAATATGGGGTGGAGAGAGGTTTGGCCCTCACAGCAATCACATCTTGAATTTATAGGTTAGGGAAAAGGAAAACAGAAACTCTTTGGTGTTTGTCTTTACTTGTTACCTTCATCCTGTGTTAGTCGACTTCATCCCTTCATCCTCATATTCATCATCCTCTGATATGTGATCAAATGGTCTTGTGAGTCCTTGCTCAATTTCATTTTAACAAGAAGTCTTTTCTTTTGTCTCTTGACAGAGTTAAATGTCTTACTTTCTGTTTATTTGATGAAAGAATATTTTTGGGTCTTTTTTGCTTCAGGTTTTACCACAAAACCTTTTCTTCCTTAACCCTCAAACAGCTTTGAGACTGGGATTTTCATTATTCTTAGTTTGAGTCCAAGAGCAGTTATGTAACTATTAATAGCTTAGATTTATACATTTATAAAGTGCTGAGGCCAGAGTCAAATTCAGGCAATATATTATAGTTACAGAGCCCATAGATTTCTCTGTTTGTGGTAATTGAATTTAAGCTCAGCCAGTGTTTGCCAGATTAAGAGCACATACCCTGGTGCATAGAGGACTGATTAAGTAGTACATGCAATATTATTAAGTAATGTTGAGACATATACTGAGAATATTGGTTCTTCTCCAACTGTTCTGAACATATTTCAGAGACAGTCTTGTTTTGGTACTGGTCTTTAGTACTTTTCTATTATGTGTGATATCTTCCTTTGGGGGATGGAGGTGGGGGACAGACAACACAGTCTACATAAAATTTCACATGACTTGTTTCCATTGTATTTATTTTTATAGTTGCCACTTGCTTATAGCAGCTTCTACTGGGTTTCCATTTATGGTAATGATATGAAATTTAAATTTTTAAACTTTAATAAAAATAGATTGAAGAAGGGTATCAAGTAAATAATAGTGGATGAATAATACTGATACAGCAAAATCATGGTGGTGGCACTCTAAGCCACTTGGAAAATGCTGAACTAGGCAAATTCCCTTGACAAATAAATTTGAAGTGGCTGCAAAAGACTTGACAAGTGTAACCAGTAGTTGTGGAAGACTAGTTGTGTTTCATGTGATCAGGGATTTTAAAAATATAGAAGGACGGGTCATGTTTTCTGTGACTGGCTGGCTGGGTGCATTTGTGGAAAATGCAGGAGAGTAGACTGGAATTGGAGAGGGGTTGAATCGTGATTGGCCTTGTATTCTGTGCTAAAAGGACACTGGAATTTTCTTTAAAATTGTGATGAGACTTTGGAAGATTTTGAGCAGGTTAGTGATCAGATTAGATTTAGGTTTTGACCTAACGGGGATGGTGTCTAGGCACAGGATGCTTCTAACCCTGGAGATAACTGCAGAGGAAGTCTGCTCACCGCAGGCTTCCTATACAAAGAAGGGTGGGCTGAGTCAAGCAAGCTCAGTATTCTTCCCATGTTCACTCATCATATGCTTTAGTCCATCACCTCCAGGGCTGGAGAGAGTAAGAGGGGTGGGGAGAGCAGAAGTGCACATCAGTTGAGCTGCCTCCCCTGCAAGGAAAGATCAAGAGCAGGGGTTAAATGAACTAGTCTGGAGGTATGGACATCTGTTTAAGAGAGCTATTAGCTATTCACTTTTAAGTACGTAATTCTATCTGATTAACTCTCTCATCAATTACGATATTTTGAAGGTCCTCAAATTTCTCTATGAGAGGTCATTTTCTTCATGTAGCTTTCCAAAGAAAGATACAAGCATTAAAGAATTATGTTAGAATTGGAACAACCATAAACAGTGTTAAACTAAGGTGGGCAGCAAAGAGACATCAGTGCTTCAGTAGCTGGTGAACATGAGCAGGGTGACAGCAATTCAAGGCTTTTTCTTCTTCTGATAGGTGTCAGACCCATCTCTTCCATTCACATAAATCCGTTCCTTTGGAGACATCACAAACTCCCAAAATATTTTTCTGTACAATGTGTTGCTTCATCTTAGCAGAACCAAAATGTAAATGCAATAAGAACTATTTATTTTTAAGAAACCAAGAAAAGGTGTCATTGATAAAAATTATTGCTGATTTTAATGTATCATGGATTTTAATGTATCACTATTTAATAATACATCTTTTATACTTGGGAGCTTCCCAGGTGACTCAGTGGTAAAGAATCTGCCTGCCAATGCTGGAGACACAGGAAATGCAGGTTCAATCTCTGGGTCTGAAAGATCCCCTAGAGTAGGAAATGGCAAACTGCAGCAATATTCTTGCCTGGAAAATCCCATGGACAGAGGAACCTGTGGACTATAGTCCGTGGAATTGCAAAGAGTCAGATATGACTGAGCACACATGCAACACAACTTTTATACTTGGAGGGTATAAATTTCTTCGAGTTACTTTTCTTATGGTACATACATCTAAGCAATGTGGGAGGGGTGAAATAGAAAATCCAAAATTCAGTCTTAAAGCAACCCAAAACTTTTATTAAAGAGACAGAAGTGTGAAATCACTTGCTGAGATATTAAAATTTGTGTACTTGTGTACACAAGTACTTCCACAACTGCTGGTTACACTTGTCAAGTCTTTTGCAGCCACTTCAAATTTATTTGTCAAGGGAATTTGCCTAGTTCAGCATTTTCCAAGTGGCTTAGAGTGCAACCACCATGATTTTGCTGTATCAGCAAAATCATTCAGATATTAGAATTTGTGTACTTGTTTTTCTACAAGCAGTAGTTTATTTCCTGGTAACACCCCCCAAAAAAGCCATAAAATAAAAAATGTACATGTTGGAAAGCATTTTTTGGATCTCTTGCCTGATAATAATCTGTCAACACTATTTCAGAGATTTTGGTCTTTAAATAAGCCTACAGAAAATTGATAACTGTGAGAGCATATAGTTTGGTTTATACATGTTGATGGATTTTAGGAAATTACAGGGCAACAGTCCCTTCCTTCCTTCCTTCCTTCCTTCTTTCCTTCCTTCCCTCTCTCTCTCTCCCCTCCCCTCCCCCCTTTCTTTCTGTTATTGGTATATTTGCTTGTTTTTAGATGTCTGTCATGGATTACAGCACCATTGTGTACCCAAGCTAAGGACTAATCTCTGGTCAAGAAGTAGTTTGTGATGTTTGTCATGGGCTTGCTCATCCTATGAGTAATGATCTAATTTGAGTGACTAAGTAGTGGCCCTTGAAGAGACTGCATGCTATTTAGAGTGCATTAAATGGAGAGGCTCCAGACTTTCATCTTTTTCTTATACATGTTTTGTTCATGTACCTATCAAAGGATATTTCAGGGAATTCCAGCAAATGGAATAAGATGGTACTTTTACTAATTCCTTTAAGAAGAGTTTTACAGTGATGAGTTAAAAAAAATAATACCCAGTGTACTTTATAAATATAAAAAGAAGGGGACAGAGTACAAGCACCCCAGCTGCTGTTGAGTCAGTGATTCATTTCCGCCTGGTGGTTATTAAAGAAAGCTTAGTGATGAAGCACAAGAGGGGAGGGTGAGAGGAATGACTGATAAGGAAGGAATTTAAAGTAAAATGAAGGAAATTTAATTTCTAATCTTTGATGGAATTGCAAATACAAAAATTAGTTTTTTCCTCTAGAGGAAAATCTCTGATCCATAATCCCTTTCCTCTTCTAAATAAGTCAAATATAGAACTTCAAGTGAAATTAAAGCTTAAGCATTTACCCATAAGTTGCAAATTGAATTCCAGCTGATAAGAATTGAGTTAAATATTTTATTATCATACCTGTTATAAAGATAATCAAGTGATAATAATTGATAAAGATTAAGGAGTTTATTATCTTATCATTAAATGCTCAATATTTAGAACCGATGTACATATAAACAAAGCAGACACATGTTCATGATACTGAATAAGAAACCAATATATGGGGTGAGATGTGATGTATTCAGAGGATCTCTGAGGGCAGCTAATACATAGCATCCCTCTTTGCTGCTCAGATTCTAAACAAGTCGAGATATAAAACAAAGGAGGAGAGAAGAGAACCAAAGCAAAATCCTCAGAGCTGCTGGAGTCTGGGGTGATCTTCCATCTGTCGGTGCAGTGGGCCTGTTGAAGAAGCCCTTAATTAGGCAGCATCTGCCCACTCAGGCACAGGATGTTGAGATGCTGAGATGCTGCAGAGCAAGTCTGCTCACTGCAAGCTGCCAAAGTAAAGAAGGATGAGTTGAATTAAACAGATTTAGTATTCTTCCTGCATTCACTCATCAAATACCTCAGCCCATCTCCTCCAGGGATGGAGACAGGAAGGTGGAGCGGGGAGAACAGAAGGGCACATCATTTAAGCTATCTTCGCTGGAAGGAGAGATCAGGAATGGGGAGAAAGAGAACCCTCCTCTTTATGTGTCCAAAGGCACTGACAAAAATTTTAAGTGTAAATAGACAGCTGTACAGATTCTTTAGCTCAGATGGTGAAGAATCTTCCTGCAGTGCAGGAGACCCGGGTTTGATCCCTGGGTTGGGAAGATCCGCTGGAGAAGGAAATGACAGCCCACTCTAGTAATCTTGCCTGGAGAACCCCATGGACAGAGGAGTCTGGCGGGCTACAGTCCATGGGGTCACAAAAAATTGGACAGGATTGAGCAACTAACAGTTTCAGTTTCAGATATCTTTAAAGATATTTTGAAACAGTGGACTTTCTTGTACCTAAATTTTGACTTCTTTCTCTACTAAACTCTTTTGTGATAGACATTTAGAAGTGAAAATTCTACTCTGAAGTGGGTGTGCTAGTTTACCCCAATACAAGTAGGGTTTAGAGAGTGCCCATTTCATTCACTCATTTAACAGATCTTGGTTAAGACCAAGAACACTGCAGATGCTGTGTGAGCAATGGGGATGAGATGGTGGGAAAACAGACACCAGTTTCTCCTTAAACTTAATCATAGTGGGTTAGTGCATGCAAGTGAGTCATGTCTGACTCTTTGTGACTCCATGGACTGTAGCCCGCCAGGCCCTCTGTCCATGGAATTTTCTAGGCAAGAATACTGGAGTGGGTTGCTATTTCCTTCTCCAGGGGATCTTCCTGAGTCAGAGACTAAACCTTCCTCGCCTGTGTCTCCTGTACTGGCAGCCAGATTCTTTACCACTGCACTGTGTGAGAAGCCCATGGGGGTGAGACAAGATTTAAATGTGACAAGTGCTAGGGTGGGAATGGGGTGTCAGGAGTAGCTTTTGAGAAAAAGTGACATTCAGGCTAAAGCCTGAGAATGAGCTGTCCTAGTAAGGATGGGAGAGCAGAGGGAGTGGGTAGAATGATTCTGGTAAAGGTGATTCTAAGAGCAGTCTTTGAGATGGCCTAAGGAACCACAGGTTTCATGACTGAAATTTTGAATTTGAAATTCATCTGTGGTTCACTTTGAATAAATCTTTAAAAACGTTTTTGAGAGAGAATCTAATATTTATATTTGCATTTTTTTAAAGCCACATTTGCACAAAATGAATTCTGTATGCTGCTACTGGCTTATTCTGTGTGCTATAGGACTTCCTGGTGGCTCAGCCAATAAAGAGTTTGTCTGCAATGCAGGAGACCCAGGTTTGATCCCAGGGTTGGGAAGATCCCCTGGAGAAGGACATAGCAACCCACTTCAGTATTCTTGCCTGGGAAATCCCTCCAAGGAATGCTCTTGTTGAATTCCTTGGAATTCTCTTTTGGGCTTCCCTGAGAGCTCAGTTGGTAAAGGATCCACCTGCAATGCAGAAGACCCTGGTTCGATTCCTGGGTGGGGAAGATCCAATGGAGAAGGGATAGGCTACCCACTCCAGTATTCTGGCCTGGAGAATTCCATGGACTATAGTCCACAGGGTGGCAAAGAGTCGGACATGACTGAGCTACTTTCACGTTCACTTTCTTTCACTGGTTTATTAATGACATTAAGCAAAATTTTCCCTTCAAGAAGGTTACTTGAGATATGCAAGGATCCTCTTGAGTGATTTTTCTCTCTCTAAATGACATTTCTTTATTTAAAAGAAATTTAAAAATCTCCCCAGTATGTGAGTTGTTGTTTTTCATTCCATTTCCCAATATATAATGTCATTTTTCCTTCTATAGGCTCAAATCTTTCTCTATAGAGCAGGATCTTTTTCTTTTTATGTCTTTATTGGTTTTTCTATTTATCATTTTCTTCAGAAAGAGAAATAATCTTCATAATGACTTTCAATTCTGTGCCCTCCATGGAGACATCTATCCCTCATCACAAAAGTCTTTGTTCTTCATTCCTCCATTTGGGAAGATTCTTCAAGTGTCTTCTAAATTGCTAAATCCATTTTCCTGCTCTGTTAGACCTAATGTTTGTGTTTCTAATATTGATTTTTAAAACCTGGTTAACAAAGGAGAAAAGGAAAGATATACCCATTTGAATGCAGAGTTCCAAAGAATAGCAAGGAGAGATAAGAAAGCCTTCCCCAGTGATCAGTGCAAAGAAATAGAGGAAAACAATAAAATGGGAAAGATTAGAGATCTCTTCAAGAAACTTAGAGATACCAAGGGAACATTTCATGCAAAGATGGGCTCAATAAAGGACAGAAATGGTATGGACGTAACAGAAGCAGAAGATATTAAGAGGTGGCAAGAATATACAGGACTGTACAAAAAAGATCTTCATGACCCAGATAATCATGATGGTGTGATCACTCACCTAGAGCCAGACATCTTGGAATGTGAAGTCAAGCAGGCCTTAGGAAGCATCACTATGAACAAAGCTAGTAGAGGTGATGGAAGTCCAGTTGAGCTATTTCAAATCCTGAAAGATGATGCTGTGAAAGTGCTGCACTCAATATGTCAGCAAATTTGGAAAACTCAGCAGTGGTCACAGGACTGGAAAAGGTCAGTTTTAGTTCCAATCCCAAAGAAAGGCAATGCCAAAGAATGCTCAAACTACCGTACAATTGCACCCGTCTTACATGCTAGTCAAGTAATGCTCAAAATTCTCCAAGCCAGGCTTCAGCAATACATGAATCGTGAACTTCCAGATGATCAAGCTGGTTTTAGAAAAGGCAGAGGAACCAGAGATCAAATTGCCAGCATCTGCTGGATCATCGAAAAAGCAAGAGAGTTCCAGAAAAACATCTATTTCTGCTTTATTGACTATGCCAAAGCCTTTGACTGTGTGGATCACAATAAACTGTGGAAAATTCTGAAAGAGATGGGCATACCAGACCACCTGGCCTGCCTCTTGAGAAACCTGTATGCAGGTCAGGAAGCAAGAGTTAGAACTGGACATGGAACAATGGACTGGTTCCAGATAGGAAAAGGAGTATATCAAGGCTGTATATTGTCACCCTGCTTATTTATTTAGTGGCTACACCAGGCTCTTTATCCACAAACATTATTTTGTTAAACCTTGTAACAGTGTAAAAAAAAATGCAGCAAACTCCAAAAAACTTGATTAAAGAAGACACCCACCAATCAGTCCATCAGTTTGATAGCTAAAATGACAATCAAGTGGATTATGGAAAGAATTAAGAAAAACTAAGATTAAAAGAACTTGCTGCCTTAAAAGACAGGTAAACAAAATATACACGTGCACATACACTCACTTAACAGTTGAGTGAAATTCAAAAATAATTATTATAAATAATATAGGAAAGAATAGTATGTAAGTTATATATGCAGAATACATTATGAGAAACACTGGGCTGGATGAAGCACAAGCTGGAATCAAGATTGCTGGGAGAAATATCAATAACCTCAGTTATGCAAATGACACCACCCTTATGGCAGAAAGTGAAGAAGAACTAAAGAGCCTCTTGATGAAAATGAAAGAAGAGAGTGAAAAAGTTGGCTTAAAGCTCAACATTCAGAAAACTAAGATCATGCCATAACTTCATGGCAAATAGATGGGGAAACAGTGGAAACAGTGACTGATTTTATTTTTCTTGGGCTCCAAAATCACTGCAGATGGTGACTGCAGCCATGAAATTAAAAGACGCTTACTCCTTGGAAGGAAAGTTATGACCAACCTAGACAGCATATTCAAAAGCAGAGACATTACTTTGCCAACAAAGGTCTGTCTAGTTAAGGCTATGGTTTTTCCAGTGGTCATGTATGGATATGAGAGTTGGACTATAAAGAAAGCTGAGTGCCAAAGAATTGATGTTTTTGAACTGTGGTATTGAAGAAGACTCTTGAGAGTCCCTTGGCCTGCAAGGAGATCCAACCAGTCCATCCTAAAGGAGATCAGTCCTGGGCGTTCATTGGAAGGACTGATGTTGAAGCTGAAACTCTAATACTTTGGCCACCTGATGGGAAGAGCTGACTCATTGGAAAAGACCCTGATGCTGGGAAAGATTGAGGGCAGGAGGAGAAGGGGACAACAGAGGATGAGATGGTTGGATGGCATCACTGACTCAATGGACATGAGTTTGGGTAGGCTCCAGGAGGTGGTGATGGACAGGGAGGCCTGTCATGCTACAGTCCACAAGGTTGCAAAGAGTCGGACACTACTTAGCGACTGAACTGAACTGATAAGTTAGATTCTTTCCTTCTTTTTCTTAATTCTTTCTACTCTTTAAAAAATTTCTGTACCTCAATCCATTATTAACTCTCTTTTATGGGCAGTTGGGTGCAGTGGTTAAGAGTCCATTCTGTACATCTGGGCTGCATGGGTTTCATTAGGGATCTGCATCTTGCTGGCTGTGTGACCATACCTAATTTGTGTAAGCTGTGACTCAGATTCCTCACCTGCAAAATGGGGACAATAATATGCCTGCTTCATAGAGCTGTTGTGAAGACTGTCAATTCATCTGAAATACTTAGGATTGTAAGTAGTCAATAACTCAGTTTCTAATCAACCTATAGTCTATACTTTCCTAAATTATTTATAATATTTTTTTTAAAAATTTCATTCAACTGTTATGTGAGTATATGTGCATGTGTGTATTTTGTTTACCTGTCTTTTAAGGCAGTAAGTTCTCGTAATCTTAGTTGTTCTTAATTCTTTCCATAATCCACTTGATTATCATTTTAGCTATCAAACTGATGGACTGATTGGTGGGTGTCTTCTTTAATCAAGTTTTTGGGAGTTTTCTGCATTTTTTTTTTCACTGTTACAAGGTTTTTGGATAAAGAGCCTGGTGTATCCACTAAATAAATATTAGTTCCCTTTCAGTTCAGTTCCATTCAGTTCAGTCACTCAGTAGTGTCTGGCTCTTTGCGACCTCATGGATTGCAGCACGCCAGGCCTCCCTGTCCATCACCAACTCCCAGAGTTTACCCAAACTCATGTCCACTGAGTCGCTGATGCCATCCAACCATCTCATCCTCTGTCATCCCCTTTTCCTCCTGCCCTCAATCTTTCCCAGCATCAGGGTCTTTTCAAATGAGTCAGCTCTTCACATCAGGTGGCCAAATTTCCCTTTCACTGTCAATGAATACAAGATCACCTACAGTTTAAATCAGATTTGTCTAGATTATTGTTTTATCAGAGTGAAAGGCAGACAAAGACTGAGTTGTTAAGCATATTACTTCATCTACCTTTAGGTCTATCAGAGTGCCAGTCACTCAGAAGAGACTTAAAAACGTGCATTGCACTGTGCTTAACTACATCACATGCTTTATTTATGGAATGTTGTGCTAACATTTATTTTCTTATTTAAGTTTTTTAAAATTAATTAAAAAATTTTAATTGGAGGCTGATTAATTACTTTACTGTATTGTGGTAGTTTTTGCCATACATTGACATGAATCAGCCATGGGTGTACCTGTGTTCTCCATTCTGAACCCCCCTCCCACCTTCCTCCCCACCTCATCCCTCAGGGTTGTCCCAGTGCACCAGCTTTGAGTGCCCTGTTTCATGCATCAAACTTGGACTGGTGATCTGTTTCACATACGGTAATATACATGTTTCAATGCTATCCTCTCAAATCATTCCACCCTCACCTTCTCCCTCAGAGTCCAAAAGTCTTTTCTTTATATCTGTGTCTCTTTGCTGTCTTGAATATAGGGTCATTGTTACCATCTTTCTAAATTCCATATATGCATGATAACATACTATATTGGTGTTTTTCTTTCTGGCTTACATCACTTTGTATAATAAGGTCCAGTTTCATCCACTTCATTAGAACTGATTCAAATGTGTTCTTTTTTAACAGCTGAGTAATATTCCATGGTGTGTATGTACCACAACTTTCTTATCCATTCGTCTGCTGATGGACATCTAGGTTGCTTCCATGTCCTAGCTATTGTGAACAGTGCTGCAATGAACATTGGGGTGCACATGTCTCTTTCAATTCTGGTTTCCTTGGTGTGTATGCCCAGCAGTGGGGTTGCTGGGTCATATGGCAGTTCTATTTTCAGTTTTTTAAGGAATCTCCACACTGTTCTCTATATGGCTGTACTAGTTTGCATTCCCACCAATAGTGTAGGAGGGTTCCCTTTTCTCCACACCCTCTCCAGCATTTATTGTTTGTAGACATTTTGATAGCAGCCATTCTGACTGGCATAAGATGGTACATCATTGTGGTTTTGATTTGCATTTCTGTGATAGTGAGTGATGTTGAACATTTTTTCATGTGTTTGTTAGCCATTTGTATGTCTTATTTGGAGAAATGTCTGTTAAGTTCTTTGGCCTATTTTTTGGTTGCGTTATTTTTCTGGTATTGAGCTGCATGAGCTGTTTGTATATTTTTGAGATTAATTCCTTGTCAATTGCTTCATTTGCTATTATCTTCTCCCATTCTGAAGGCTGTCTTTTCACCTTGCTTATAGTTTCCTTTGTTGTGCAAAAGTGTTTAAGTTTAATTAGGTCTCATTTGTTTCTTTGCTTTCATTTCCATTACTCTGGGAGGGGGGTCATAGAGGATCTTGCTGTGATTTATGTCAGAGTGTTTTGCCTATGTTTTCCTCTAGGAGTTTAATAGTTTCTGGTCTTACATTTAGATCTTTAATCCATTTTGAGTTTATTTTTGTGTATGGTGTTAGAAAGTGTTCTAGTTTCATTCTTTTACAGGTGGTTGACCAGTTTTCCCAGCACCCCTTGTTAAAGAGGTTGTCTTTTTTCCATTGTATATCCTTGCCTCCTTTGTCGAAGATAAGGTGACCATAGGTTCGTGGATTTATCTCTGGGCTTTCTATTCTGTTCCATTGATCTATATTTCTGTCTTTGTGCCAGTACCATACTGTCTTGATGACTGTGGCTTTGTAGTATAGTCTGAAGTCAGGCAGGTTGATTCCTCCAGTTCCATTCTTCTTTCTCAAGGTTACTTTGGCTATTGGAGGATTTTTGTATTTCCATACAAATTGTGAAATTATTTGTTCTAGTTCTGTGAAAAATACTGTTGGTAGTTTGATAGGGAGTGCATTGAATCTATAGATTGCTTTGGATAGTATACTCATTTTCACTATATTGGTTTGTCCAATCCATGAACATGGTATATTTCTCGACCTGTTTGTGTCATCTTTTATTTCTTTCATCAGTGTTTTATAGTTTTCTATATATAGGTCTTTTGTTTCTTTTGGTAGATTTATTCCTAAGTATTTTATTCTTTTTGTCGCAATGGTGAATGGGATTGTTTCCTTAATTTCTCTTTCTATCTTCTCATTGTTAGTGTATAGGAATGCAAGGGATTTCTGTGTGTTAATTTTATATCCTGCAACTTTACTATATTCATTGATTAGCTCTAGTAATTTTCTGGTGATGTCTTTAGGGTTTTCTATGTAGAGGATCATGTCATTTGCAAACAGTGAGAGTTTTACTTCTTCTTTTCCAATCTGGATTCCTTTTATTTCTTTCTCTTCTCTGATTGCTGTGGCTAAACCTTCCAAAACTATGTTGAATAGTAGTGGTGAGAATGGGCACCCTTGTCTTGTTCCTGACTTTAGGGGAAATGCTTTCAGTTTTTTGCCATTGATGATAATGTTTGCTGTGGGTTTATCATATGTGGCTTTTATTATGTTGAGGTATGTTCCTTCTGTTCCTGCTTTCTAGAGAGTTTTTATCATAAATGGGAGTTGAATTTTGTCAAAGACTTTCTCTGCGTCTATTGAGATAATCATATGGTTATTACCTTTCAATTTGTTAATGTGGTGTATCACATTGATTGATTTGCGAATATTGAAGAATCCTTGCATCCCTGGGATAAAACCCACTTGGTCATGATGTGTGATCTTTTGAATATGCTGTTGGATTCTGTTTGCTAGAATTTTGTTGAGGATTTTTGCATCTATGTTCATCAGTGATATTGGCCTGTAGTTTTCTGTTTTTGTGGCATCTTTGTCTGGTTATGGTATTAGGGTGATGGTAGCCTCAGAGAATGAGTTTGGGAGTTTACCTTCCTCTGCAATTTTCTGGAAGAGTTTGAATATGATAGGTGTTAGCTCTTCTCTAAATTTTTGGTAGAATTCAGCTGTGAAGCCATCTAGTCCTCGGCTTTTGTTTGTTGGAAGATTTTTGATTACAGCTTTTATTTCTATGCTTTTGATGGGTCTGTTAAGATTTTCTATTTCTTCCTGGTTCAGTTTTAGAAGGTTATACTTTTCTAAGAATTCGTCCATTTCTTCCAAGTTGTCCATTTTATTGGCATATAGTTGCTGATAGTAGTCTCTTATGATCCTTTGTATTTCTGTGTTGTCTGTTGTGATTTCTCCATTTTCATTTCTTATTTTGTTGACTTGATTCTTCTCCCCTCCCCGCCCCCTTTTTTTGATGAGTCTGGCTAATGGTTTGTCTATTTTATTTATCTTCTCAAAGAACCAGCTTTTAGTTTTGTTGATTTTTGCTATAGTCTCCTTTGTTTCTTTTTCATTTATTTCTGCCCTAATTTTTTATGATTTCTTTCCTTCTACTAACCCTGGGGTTCTTCATTTATTCTTTTTCTAGTTGCTTTAGGTGTAAAATTAGGTTATTTATTTGATTTGTCTCTTGTTTCTTGAGGTAAGCTTGTATTGCTATGAACCTTCCCCTTAGCACTTCTTTTACTGAATCCCATAGATTTGGGGTTGTCGTGTTTTCATTTTCATTTCTTTCTATGTGTATTTTGATTTCCTTTTTGATTTCTTCCATGATTTGTTTGTTATTCAGAAGTGTGTTGTTTAGCATCCATATGTTTGTATTTTTAATAGTTTTTTTCCCTCTAGTTGACATCTAATATTACTGCTTTGTGATCAGAAAAGATGCTTGGAATGATTTTAATTTTTTTGAATTTACCAAGGCTAGATATATGGCCCACGATGTGATCTATCCTGGAGAATGTTCTGTGTGCACTTGAGAAAAAGGTGAAATTCATTGTTTTGTGGTGAACTGTCCTATAGATATCAATTAGGTCTAACTGCTCCATTGTATCATTTAAAGTTTGTGTTTCCTTGCTAATTTTCTGCTTGGTTGATCTATCCATAGGTGTGAGTGGGATATTAAAGTCTCCCACTATTATTGTGTTATTGTTAATTTTCCCTTTTGTACTTGTTAGCATTTGCCTTACATATTGTGTGCTCCTATGTTGGGTGCATTTATATTTATTCTTCTTGGATTTATTCTTCTTCTTGGACTGATCCTTTGATCATTATGTAGTGTCCTTCTTTGTCTCTTTTCACAGCCTTTATTTTAAAGTCTATTTTATCTGATATGAGTATTGCTATTCCTGCTTTCTTTTGGTCTCCATTTGCATGAAATATCTTTTTCCAGCCCTTCACTTTCAGTCTGTATGTGTCCCTTGGGGGATTTGAGGTGGGTCTCTTATAGACAGCATATATAGGGGTCTTGTTTTTTAATCCATCCAGCCAGTCTTCTGGTTGGGGCATTCAACCCATTTACAGTCAACATAATTACTGATAAGTATGATCCCATTGCCATTTACTTTGTTGTTTTGGGTTTGATTTTATGGACCTTTTCTGTATTCCTGTCTAGAGAAGATCTTTTAGCATTTGTTGGAGAGCTGGTTTGGTGGTGCTGAATTCTCTCAGCTTTTGCTTGTCTGTAAATCTTTTGATTTCTCCTTCATATATGAATGAGATTCTTGCTGGGTATAGTAATCTGGGCTGTAGGTTTTTCTCCTTCATCACTTTAAGTATGTCCTGCCATTCCCTTCTGGCCTGAAGAGTCTCTATTGAAAGATCAGCTGTTATCCTTATGGGGATCCCTTTGTGTATTATTTGTTGCTTTTCCCTTGCTGCTTTTAATATTTGATCTTTGTGTTTAATCTTCATTAGTTTGATCAATATATGTCTTGAGGTGTTTTACCTTAGGTTTATCCTGTTTGGGACCCTTTGGTTTTCTTGGACTTGGTTGGCTATTTTCTTCCCCATTTTAGGGAAATTTTCAACTATTATCTCCTCAAGTATTTTCTCATGGCCTTTCTTTTGGCCTTCTTCTGGGACTCCTATGATTCGAATGTTGGGGTGTTTAACATTGTCCCAGAGGTCTCTGAGGTTGTCCTCATTTCTTTTCATTCTTTTTTCCTTTCTGCTTCATTTATTTCCACCATTCTATCTTCCACCTCACTTATCCAATCCTCTGCCTCAGTTATTCTACTGTTGGTTCCCTCCAGAATGCTCTTGATCTCAGTTATTGCATTATTCACTATTGATTGACTCATCTTTACTTCTTCTATCTTTGTTAAACATTTCTTGCATCTTCTCAATCCTTGTCTCCAGACTATTTATCTGTCACTCCATTTTGTTTTCAAGATTTTGGATCATCTTTACTATCATTATTCTGAATTCTTTTCCAGGTAGACTCCCTACCTCCTCCTCTTTTGCTTGGTTTGGTGGGCATTTATCATGTTCCTTTACCTGCTGAATATTTCTCTGCCTTTTCATTTTGTTTAAATTGCTGTGTTTGGGGTGCCCTTTCTGTAAGCTGGAAGTTTGTGGTTCTTTTTTATTGTGGAGCATGCTCCTTGTGGGTGTGGTTGGACTAATGGCTTGTCAAGGTTTCCTGGTTAGGGGAGCTTGTGTCTGTGTTCAGCTGGGTGGAGCTGAATCTCTTCTCTCTGAAGTGCAATGAAGTGTCCAGTAGTGAGTTTTAGGGTCTATGGGTTTGACATGGCTTTGGGCAGCCTGTCTTTTAATGCTCAGGGTTGTGTTCCTCCTTTGCTGGAGAATTAGCATGGTATGCCTTGCTCTGAAACTTGTTGGCTCTTGGGTAGAACTTGGTTTCAGTGTAGGTATGGATGCTTTTGGATAAGCTTTTGTCTATTAATGTTACCTGGAATCATGAGTTCTCTGATGTTCTCAAGTTTTGGAGTTAAGCGTCCTGCCTCTGGCTTTCAGTCTTATTCTTACAGTAGCCTCAAGACTTCTCCATCTGTATAGCACAGATGATAAAACATCTAGGTTAATGCTGAAATAATTCTCCACAGTGAGGGACACCCAGAGAGGTTCACAGAATTACATGGAGAAGAAAAGAGGGAGGAGAGAGATAGAGGTGACCAGGAGGAGAAGAGGGGGAATCAAAAAAGGAGCGAGCAATCTAGTCAGTAATCAATTCACTATGTGTGGTGGTCCCAAGATGGCGGAGGAATAGGATGGGGAGACCACTTTCTCCCCCACAAATTCACCATTAGATCATTTGAATGCTGAATAACTTTGACAAAACAACTTCTGAATGCTAGCAGAGGACACCAGGCACCCAGAAATGCAGGCCGTTCTCTTCAAAAGGAGATAGGACAAAATATAAAAGACAAAAAGAGAGACAAGAGTTAGGGATGAAGACCCATCCTGGGGAGGAAATCGTGAATGAGGAGAAGCTTCCAAACAGCAGGAAACCCTCTCACAGGTGGGTCTGTGCGGAGTTTTGGAATCTCAGAGGGCAACACAACCAGGAGGAAAAAACCCCACAGAATATGTGCCTAACCACAGCTCCCAGCAGAGAAGTAGCCCAGATGCCCATGACCGCCACCCGCAAGTGGGGGCTGGATGGGGAGGCTCAGGCTGCATTCTTAGGGTAAGGACCTGGCCTGAGTGACCTGAGGACAATCTGAGGGAGCTAATCTGAGGGAGGATAGCAACCCAAACTGTGGGATAACCAGAGAGAAAAAAAAACTTTCCCGTGAAAGGCTCTAACCTAAAACACAGCCTGGCCTGCTCACAGAGCAAAGGATTGAGTGAATACCAAAGGAGAGCTAGCCGGCTCTATGAAATTTGCTTTAAAAATAGGGTCTTTTTTTTCAAGGTAATAGTATGTTATAAAAATGAAAATCAAAGGAGTAATAAAGAACTTATAGATAAAAAATTTTTAAAAATAATAGTAAAAATATTTCTAGGAATTTCTCTGGAGCTTTTGTGGGCAGTGTGGAGTCCGTTCAGTTTCAGATAATTCCTTGTTCCAGCTTGTACTTGTTCTCAAGGTCTATCGGCCCCTTCCAGTGCTTAGTCAGTGTTAACTACAGGGTTTTAATCTATTGCGCCTGTCACTTCCAGAGTGGTTCCCTCTTTTATTTTGGCTTCCTCTGTTTGCAAGTCTCTTCGGTGTCTAATTTCTGCTCTGCCATAAGGGGGCGAAGGTGGTCACTTATTTAGGTTCACTTGTTCACATGTGCTGTGGGGAGGGAGACGCACTACAAACAAATATTGCGGGGCTGTGTGGGGAGTGCTTGCGGGGTACGGACCACACTGGGTTTGCCCCAGCCCCGGTGTGTGTGCTTCCCGGGTCTGCACTGCTCAGGCTCCAGGGTGCTCCGCAGGGGTGCTGTCCAAAGCAGGCCCTGCATTGCATGCACTTCCCAGGTCTAAGCTGCTCAGGTTCAGGTTCTCGGGTACTCTGCGAGGGCACAGACTCGGTTGGGCATGCATTTTGTGCCCTTCCTAGGTTCGAGCAGCTCAGACACCCAGGTGCCTGGCGAGTGCTCTGTCCCAGGTGGGCCGTGTGTCTTAATCACCTCCCCCATCCTGGCTTCTCGGGTTCCCGGTGCACCGCCGCACGAGCGCCATCTCAGGTGAGTCGTGTGAATCCTCTGGGGAGCTGATCTCAGGCTGCAACCCTCCTGGCAGGTGTCAACCATCCCGGATCCCAGGAAGATGTGGCTAGCAACTGGGAGCCTGCTCACAGTTTGGTGGAGGATGCCGGTCTCTGGGGCCAAGATTGGAGCAGCCCCTTGCTTTCCAGCTCTGGCTGTTGCATGCCTGCCTCTCTGCCTCCAGCGGTGGGGAGGGACCTGTACACAGCAGGCTAGCTCTCCTTTGGTATTTGTTCAATCCTTTGTTCTGTGAGAGGGCCGGGCTGTGCATTAGGTTAGAGCCTTTTGAGGGAAAGTTCTCTTTTTCTTCCTCTCTGGCGATCCCACAGTTTGGTTTGCTATCTCATATTAGCTTCCTCAGATTGTCCGCAGGGCATTCAGGCCTGGTCCTTATCCTGAGGACCGATGATGAACCCGCACCTCCTTGTCCAGTCAAGCGTCTGGGCTACTTCTCTGCGGGCAGTTGCGGTTAGGCACCTATTCTGTGTGGGTTTTTTTTTCCCCTCCCAGTTATGTTGCCCTCTGAGATTCCAGAACTCCCCACAGACCCGCCTGTGAGAGAGCTTCCTGCTGTTTGGAAACTCCTTCCTCAGGACAGGTCTCTGTCCCTAACTCTTTTGTCTGTCTTTCTGTCTTTTATATTTTGTCCTACTTACTTTCAAAGAGAACAGCCTGCCTTTCTAGGTGCCTGGTGTCCTCTGCCAGCATTCAGAAGTTGTTTTGTGGAAGTTGCTCAGCATTCAAATGATCTTTTGATGAATTTGTGGGGGAGAAAATGGTCTCCCCATCCTATTCCTCCGCCATCTTGGGACTGCCCCTAAGTTTGCTGCATTTACTTAGTATGGTCTACTGATTTGAGAGAGTCCCTGGTCATGGGTATCTTAATATAGATGGAGCTAAAGATTGGCTCATCTGCAGCCATTTGTAATTATTTATTTTCTAGGAATAGGGAATGGCAAATGACAGTACCCAGCTAGTATTGTTTCCATGGCTCTGCCCACTTCAGCTCCTAGCACTTGGACCTTCACACCTACACAGTATCACTTCCACCTGCATTGTGTTACCAGGGAGTATAGTCTTAAGGAAAGAGGAATTAATGAAGCATGAGTAAGTTTAGCCATTCAGAAAGTAGCACTCATACAATATATATGCAGTACCTTCTCACCTTCTTTTTGAGAATGTTTCTATAGATGTGAACCAAATATTGTAGTGGGAGAGGATAAATGAAAATCCTCAGCTCTCATGTTTTGCATCTTTTTATCCTCCTGAAAAGAAGGTATAAGACTGTGGTTAAACATGGCATCAGCATCATTGTGGTGTATGGCACGCTCTTTGCCTTTTCTCTTCAATCTACAACCAGTAAAAACATCCATAACTCAACAACGGTGCCTCTGCTCAACACAGCAGGAGACCAGAGTTCCTAGGTGGCACTAGTGGTAAAAGAACCCCCCTGCCAATGCAGGAGATGTAAGAGACATGGCTTTGATCCCTGGGCCAGGAAGGTCCCCTGGAGGAGGGCATGGCAACCTACTCCAGTATTCTTGACTGGGAAATCCCATGGACAGAGGAGCCTGGTGGGCTATAGTCCACCAGGGGTCACAAAGAGTTGGACATGACAGAAGTGATTTAGCACCTTTGCAGAGGTAGGTGGACTAGAACACATGGAGGAGGCAGAACCAGGGGAAAGCAGAGGTGGTGCCTGTGATCCTGGAACCCCAGCCATGGTAACTGAGCCTGCAGCCCCAGCGAACCTGGTAGCATCAGGGGAAGCAGAACATGTGACTCCAGCCTCCTAGTCAAAGTGGTGCCCCTGGCCACAGGGATCCAGGCAGTAGTAGCAGGGGGCCTATGACCCTGTCCCTCCGGTTACGGAGATACCGATTGCTCTGGCTCCTCCATCTGCCCCTACCCACAGTGGTAGAGCCTGTGAACCTGACAACCCTGGCCATGGCAGAGGGGCTGTGACCCTGGCTCCCTGTCACCCCTGTCCCCAGGGATCATAGAGGCTGAGACCCTGGGCCTAGCAGAAGTGACCACCACCCTAATGTCCTAGGTAACAATGCCAGCAGCAACAAGGCACTAATAACCCCAAAGGCACAAGCAGTGACATGCATGACACCTCTGACAGAGCTGATGAAAGGTAGAAAAGGCTGATTCTCAAATATAACCAGAAGCAGCTCAGGTAAGAGACCAGAAACTTGTGAGGCCTCTACTAATTACTAATCTGTTGAATCCTTAGAATCAAAAACAACAAAAATCTTTACCTAAAGAAGAGTGTTCATTAGTTCAGATGTGCTGGCAGAAGAACAACTCATCAAGAGCCATGAAGAACCATGGCAACCATGTATCACAAAAAACAAATGACAGATCCCCAAAAACCAAACTTAGAGTCACAGACTATTGTGATTTTACTGGTAGAGATTTCAAAATAGTTGTCATGAAGAAACTCAACAAGCTATAAGAAAATATAGAAAGACAGTTAAATAAGCTCAGAAATAAAATTGATGAACAGAAGGAATATTTTGCCAAGGAGAATGGAACTCTAAAAAAGAACCAAAGTGAAATTCTGGACCTGAAGGACTCAATAAATGAGATTAAGAAAGTCCTGGAAATACAGCTGCCAATATGGAAGAGAGAACTAGTGAGTTTGAAGATAAAAATCTAGAAATGATAGAGACAGAAGGGAAAAGAGAATTAAGATCTTAAAAAAAAAAAGACATTCTATAAGAACTATGTGACTCTGTTAGGAAGGAAAGAATTATATTACTGGTATCCCAGCAGGAGAAGAATGGAAGAAGGGAGAAGAAAGTTTATATTAAAAAAACAATAGCTGAGAATTTCCCAAATCTGAGGAAGGAACAGGGTATATTAGTTAATGAAGCTAAGAGAATACTTATGGTGACCAGAAAACATAAATCTAGAGCACAGACATGAAACATAAACAGTTTACCAATCTCTTTGGCCTGAAAAATGAAAGTGTTAGTTGCTCAGTCGTGCCAACTTTTTGTGACCCCATGGACTATAGCCAACCAGATTCCTCTGCTCATGGGATTTTCCAAGCAGGAGTAATGGAGTGGGTTGCCATTCTTTTCTCCAGGGGCTCTTCCCTATCCAGGGATCGAACCCAGGTCTTCTGCACTGCAGGCAGATTCTTTACCCTCTTGAGCCACAAGGGAAACTCCTTTGGTATGAAACTAGAGATCAACTACAAGAAGAAAGCTGAAAAAATAATAAACATTTTGAGACTAAAAAACATGCTATTGGATAACTGTTGGGTCAAAGAAGAAGATATTAAGAAGAGGTGGCAAAAATACAAAGAAGATCTCTACAAAAAAGATCTTAATGATGCAGATAACCATGACAGTGTGATCACTCATGCAGAGCCAGACATCGTGGAGTGTGAAGTCAAGTAAGGCCTTAGGAAGCATTATCTACAAACAAAGCTAGTGGAAGTGATGAAATTCCAGCTGAGTGATTTCAAATCCTAAAAATGATACTGTGCTGCACTCAATATGCCAGCAAATTTGGAAAACTCAGCAGTGGTCACAGGACTGGAAAAGGTCAGTTTTCATTCCAATCCTAAAGAAGAGCAATGCCAAAAAAGTGTTCAAACTACTGCACAATTGCATTAATTTCACATGTTAGCAAAGTAACGCTCAAAATTCACCAAGCTAGGCCTCAGTGGTATGAGTACTGAGAACTTCTAGATGTTCAAGCTGGATTTAGAGAAGGCAGAGGAACCAGAGATCAAATTGCCAACGTCTGTTGGACCAGTGAAAAAGCAGGAGAATTCCAGAAAAACATCTGCTTCATTGACTATGCCAAATACTTTGACTGTGTGGATCACAACAAACTGTGGAAAATTCTTCAAGAATTTCCCTTTCAAGAGATGGGAATACCAGACCACCTGACCTGCCTCCTGAGAAACCTGTTTGCAGATCAAGAAGCAACAGTTAGAACGAGACATGGAAAAATGGACTGGTTCAAAATTGGGAAAGGAGTACATCAAAGCTGTGTGTTGTCACCCTGCTTATTTAACTTCTATGCAAAGTACATCATGCAAAATGCCAGGTTGGATTAAGCACAAGCTGGAATCAAGATTGCTGAGAGAAATATCAATAACCTCAGATATGCAGATGACACCACCCTTATGGCAGAAAGTGAAGAGGAACTAAAGAGCCTCTTGATGAAAGTGAAAGAGGAGAGTGAAAAGGCTGGCTTAAAACTCAACATTCAAAAAATGAAGATCATGGCATCTGGTCCCATTACTTCATGGCAAATAGTTAGGGAAACAATGGAAACAGTGACTTTATTTTCTTGGGCTCCAAAATTATTGCAGATGATGACTTGGAGCCATGAAATTAAAAAACGCTTGCTCCTTGGAAGAAAAACTATGACAAACTTAGACAGCATAATTGAAAAGCAGACACACTACTTGGCTTACAAAGGTTCATATAGTGAAAGCTATGGTTTTTCCAGTGGTCATGTATGGATATGAGAGTTGGACTATAAAGAAGGTAAAGAAGGCTGAGAGCCAAAGAATTTATGCTTTTGTACTATAGTGTTGGAGAAGACCCTTGAGAGTCCCTTGGACTGCAGCGGAGATCGAACCTCTCAGTCCTAAAGGAAATCAATCCTGAATATTCACTGGAAGGACTGATGCTGAAGCTGAAGCTCCAATACTTTGGCCACCTGATGTGAAGAGCTGACTCATTAGAAAAGACCCTGATGCTGGGGACCTTGAACACAGGAGGAGAAGGGGATGACAGAGGGTGAGATGGCTGGATGGCATCGCTGACTCAATGGACATGAGTTTGAGCAAGCTCCGGGAGTTGGTGATGGACAGGGAGGCCTGCTGTACTGCTGTCCATGGGGTCACAAAGAGCTGGACACGACCAGTCAACTGAACAACAGCAACAAAGAAAAAATCAAAGTAGAAATGAAAAAAAAATTAAGATAAATGAAAATGAAAATACAACATACCAAAATTAATGTGATACAGCAAAGGTAGTACTAAACAGGGAAGTCTGTAGCAATACAGACATATCTCAAACAAGAAAAATCTCAAATAAACAGCCTAACAATCTAATTTTACACCTAAATGAACTAGAAAAGAAGAACAAATGAAGCCCAATAAAATATTGCAAAAACCCTCAAGAAAATATTAGCAAACTTAATACAATAATATATTAAAAGGAGCATACATTATATAAAGTGATATTCTTTCCAGGGATTCAAGGATGGTTCAATGACTGCAAATCTATCATGATATACCATATTAAAAAAATGAAAGATAAAAATCATGTGATCATCTCAATTCAGTTCAGTTCAGTTCAGTCACTCAGTCATGTCCAACTCTTTGCGACCCCATAGACTGTAGCATGCCAGGCCTCCCTGTCCATCTCAGTAGATGCATAAAAAGTAATTAACAAGATTCAGTGTCCACCGATGATAAAAAAAAAACACTCAATAAAATGGATATCAAAAGAATACACTTCAACATAATAAAGACCATACATGATAATCACAGCTAACATCATACTGAACAATGAAAAACTGAAACCTATCCCTAGGATGCCCACACTTACCACTGTTATTCACCATAGTATTGGAAGCCCTAGCTAGAGCAGTTAGGCCAGAAATGGAAATAAAAAGCATCCAAATTAAAAAGAAAGAAGTCAAACTAATGCTATTTGCAGATGACATGATTTTATACATAAAAACCCCTGATGACTCCATAAAAGAACTTTTAGAACTAGTAAGTTCAGTACAGTTTCAGGGTGCAAAGTCAATATACTAAATCTGTTGCATTTCTATACACTAACAATGAGCTAGTAAGAAGAAAAACTAAGAAAGCAATCCCATTTACAATTTAGCAAAAAGAATAAAATACCTAGGAACAAATTTAACCAAGGAGGTGAACAATATCTACACTGAAAACTATAAGAGAGGGTAAAAGAAATTGAAGACTACACAAAGAAATGGAAAAACAGTCTGTGCTGATGAACTGGAAGAAATAATATTGTGAAAATGTCTACATTACCCAAAGCAATATACATATTCAATGCAATCCCCATCAAAATCCCAAGGACATTATACACAAAACTAGAACATAAAAATTAAAAAAATATTATATAGAGCCACAAAAGTTTCCTGAATAGCCAAAGACATCCTGAGAGAAAAGAACAAAGCTGGCAATATCACTGTCCCTGATTTCAAAATTATTACACGGCTATCGTAGTCACAACAGAATAGTATTGGCTGAAAATCAAACATAGTGGAGTGGAATACAATTGAGAGACCAGCAATAAACCTACGCATATATTGACAATCAGTTTACAACAAAGGAACAAAGAACGTGCAATGGAGAAAGTATAGTCTTTTCAAAAACGGTGTTGAGAAAACTGGATTGCCATTTGCAAAAGAATGAAAATGGAACACTATCTCACACAATACCCAAAAATCAACTCAGAGTGGATTAGACTTAGATGTAAGACCTGAAACCATAAATTCCTAGGAGAAAACATAAGCAGTATGCTCTTTGGCATGGATCTTAGCAATTTCTTTCTGGGTATGTCTCCTCAGGCAAGGGAAACAAAAGCAAAAATAAACAAATGGGACTATATCAAATTAGAAAGCCTCTGCATAGCAAAGAAAGCTATCAGCAGCACAAAGGACAGCCTACCAAATGGGGGAAATATTTACAAATCATATATATCATTATTCTAATAATGGGACTAATATCCAACACATATAAAGAACTTACACAACTAAACAACAACAAAAAACAAATGGGTAGAGGAGCTGAATAGATACACAGATGACTGATAAACACCAAAAAGATGTTTAATATCACTAATTATTAGGGAAATGCAAATCTAACCACAGTGAGGTATCATTCCATGTCCATTAGAATAGCTATTATGAGAAATAAAAATGAGAAATAAGAAATGTTGGAGAGAATGTGGAGAATGTGAATTGGTGTAGCTACTATGGAAACAGCATTGAGATTCCTTAGAAAATTAAGAATAGCACTATCATATACAATCCAGTTTTTCCACTTCTGGCTATTTACTCAAAGAATGCAAAGACATTAATTCAAAAAGATATATGTACCGCTATAGTCCTAGCAGCATTTTTTTCACAATAGTCAAGATATGGAAACAGCCCAGGTGCCCATTGATAGATGAATAGACATAGAAGACTTGATACCTATATATCTATATTTATCTACACACATACTCAGGCCCACACAGTGGAATATGATTCAGCTATAAAAGGTGAAATCTTGCCATTTGTGACACAGATGGACCTTGAAGATATTACACCAACCAAAATAAGTCAGACAGAGAAAGACAAATATTATATGATTTCACTTATATGTAGGATATAGAAAAAAAAAAACACCCCCTCAAACAAAGTAAATGAGCAAACCAAACTAAATAAAAACAAACACTTAGATACAGAGTGTTTACCAGAGAGGAAGGGGGTGAGGAGGATGAAATGGGTAAAGGCGAAGGATAGAAACTGACTTTTGGTGTTAAACATGCTGTAGTATATACCGAAATTGAAATATAATGTGGTGTACATGACACTTATGTATTGTTATAAACTAATGTTACCTCAGTAAGTTAAAAAATTCAATCTAATTAAAAAATAAAGATAATGGTTAAGAACTCCACATTACAGACTCATATAGATCTAGTTCAAATTCCAGCTGATAGCTGGGTAGTCTAGGTTAAATCAGCTAACCTCCTTGAGCTAGAGTTTCTTTATACATAATAAATATGCCTGTCTCATATTTATGTGAACATTTAAACTAGAGAGAGCATTCACTACTTAGTGGCTCTTATTAACCTGAAGACATCCTTATTCCACAAGTTCACAGCACAGCTCTGTCCTTTCTCTAGGATATGGGGCTCAAGACCCCCAATTCTTGTGGGAAACTGAAATTGGTTAGAGTTGCCTATGGAGTAGTCAGTGGTAGGATGGCAAAAATGGTGGTGGCAATTAAGGGCTGATGCAGATGATAAACTCGATTGGGTAATGGGGCACATGAGTCACCCAATAACCAAAATTCTCCAAATTCCAGAAAGGACTAAAGACTCTTCAGGATAAGTTATCCCAGGATGCAGAGTTGATAGGTCCTCCTCCCTTTGAGCTGTTACTCTGGCATTAACACAAACCCACTCTTGGTAACCCACATTTCCATTATTCCTAAGTACTGGCACTTCCTGCACTATAGACATCTCCTTGAATGAAGGGACCCAAGGGGTTTGGGCTTCCACCTCTTTATGAACCCTGCGCTGGAGATCTTGTCTTCTTCTTCATTTTGGACCTGTTCACTAATCCTTGAGGCCCTTGAGGTCCAATATCTTTTCCTCACTCCCTCCTTTTTATTTAATTTTTTAAAATACTTATTTATTTATTCATTTATTTTACTCCCTCCTTTTTAAAGCCAGGACTTGATTGTCTCTGGTGGTGCACATATCTCAATTTAATTGCCAACACTGGGACCTTTTCTTATCTTATACAGCATCTTACCTGGCTTCCCCCCCCCCCCCCACCCCAACCTTGTATATACTTCACCCAGTGCTTTTCATACATTGTAAAAGAGACAGCATCCCCAAAGCAACCCTATTATTCTCCCTAAAATAGATGCAGAAACAGGTAATTCATTTCGAAAAGGCAGTCAGTTACATTTATGTAGTAACTATTATCCTTTAATCAGTCTGCCACAGAACTTCATCTGAACTTTGGCCTGGAAATCCCCCATGGACTCTGGCAGGTTATCCTCTGGTATTTCTGATTTCTAGTGTTGTTGAAATTTTCTCTGTGTTTTCATGAGGGCAAATCAAGAATCACTATCTTTCTAATATCTTATCTGTGGTTTCCTCATCCACATTTACAGAAATCAGTAATTTTCAGTCTTTCAATACAAAGTTCAATTTATGTAAATTTTTGCAAACAACTTGAAGACTAAGTTATAATTCTTTGTAATATTATCTTCTTTTTCAGCTGAATTTTATCCTGTTTCTGAATACCGTTAGAGTTCTGGCTACTAAAATCCGGGAGACCAATGTGGTTGGGCATGACACGAGAAAACAATACAGGTAATTCCAAGACAGACATCCATAAGAGAAAATATTTTGGTTACTATTTAGACTAAAGGACAGGTATCAGTTGATCTGAAATGTCTCTAAGAGACTAAATTGTGAACATGTATTTTTGTTTGGTTTAATTGTGCTATTTATCAGAAAAATATATATATTTTAGGAAAATATAAATAACAACAAACCTTCCCATTATGCTTAAATTCTAAGTATATTTTAAAAAATATGTTCTTAGCAATTGGGATTTTGCAATAAACTTTGTAACCAGGGCTTACCTGGTGGTTCAGTGGTAAAGAATCCACCTGTCAAGCAGGAGACGCAGGTTCTCTCCTTGGGTCAAGAAGATCACCTGAAGGAGGAATGACAACCCACTCCAATATTCTTGCCTGGGAAATCCCATGGACAGAGGAGCCTGGTGGGCTACAGTCCAGGAGGTCACAAAAAGTCAGACAGGGCTTAGCGATGGAGCACACACACACAACAAAAATCAAGAAAGTGTATTTGCTATATTGGTTCCAGTCTGCCCATCAAATTGTGTCTGTTGTGTGCTCAGTCATGTCTGACTCTTTGCGACCCCATGGCCTGTAGCCCATCAGACTCCTCTGTCCATGGGATGTTCCCAGGCAAGAATACTGGAGTGGGTTGCTGTATCCTTCTCTAGGGGATCTTCCTGACCCAGGGACTGAACTTGCATTTCCTGTCTCTCCTGCACTGGGAGGCAGATTCTTTACCACTGTGCCACCTGAGAAGCCTTCCCATCAAGTTGGCACCTCCCAAATAATTGATTTTTAAGAAATTTCAAATACGCTGATTGGAGGAGGTCTATTATTCAGTCTTTGTTGGAAAAAAGGACAAATTAAGTATTTATGAATATGAAAGTGTTAGTCACTCAGTTGTATCCAACTTTTTGTGACCCCTTGGACTGTAGCCCACCAGGCTACTCTGTCCATGGGATTCCCCAGGCAAGAGTACTGGAGTGGGTTGCCATTTCCTTCTCCAGGAGTTCTTCCTGACCCGGGGATCAAACTTGGGTTTCCGCACTGCAAGCAGATTTTTTACTGTCTGAGCCACCAGGAAGATCCTAAGTATTTATAATCATTATCAAACTATTTTAAGACTATGTCTGTTTCTCCCAATGATCATTTCAGAGGTTCTAAATAATTTTGGAACTGGCTTTTAGGCAACTGAACATATACACCCACTAGTCAGGAGCATGTGGATTAGTTTTTGCAATCTCCTAACAAGAATCTATTTCTTTCTGCCTCACATTGTCATGAAATGCTATCTCAGACACAGACATAGCCAGCATTTCCATCTTCTCTCACAAACATTCTCTAAGTCCTCTGTGGAAACATCCCCCTATACCATGTAGGAAGCATTGACTGTCAGGCAGAAAAGACTACAGGTACAGATGGGCTGAGGTCTAGAATAGGATGCACAGTATGAACAAATGATCAGCTGCTAGCTCCAGTTATTTTCAGTATGGTGCAAGAGGTAGTACTATAAATTGTGCCCAAGCATTTACAGTAAAGTGTCCATGCTATACTAGTATAGCTTGTCTCATCTCACATCCCGTTGGTGAAGACAAAGGTCAAAGGACGATAGAAATGGAAAAATGTAAGTAGCCTTTCAATCTTCATAAAATGAAAAAGTGCACTGGTGTTTGAAAGCTGCTTATTTCTCTAGTTCAGAATAAAAGCTACTATTTCCTTTATTTCTGAATGATGTGAAATTATACTTTCAGTAGAAAGTTGCCCAAGAGACTTGAAAAACTCTGGTGAGAACAAAGAGTGGATTATCTTTGAAACTAGCTTACTTCCAAAAAGAAAAAATAAGTAGGGAAAGAAAGAAAGGAAAGAAGGAAGGACGAAAGAAAGGAAGGAAGAAGGTTACAGTCTTTTGAGATTTTTTTAGTTAGTTCAGTCACTCAGTTGTGTCCGACTCTTTGCGACCCCATGGATTGCAGCATGCCAGGCCTCCCGGTCCATCACCAACTCCTGGAGTTTACTCAAACTCATGTCCATTGAGTCGATGATGCCATCCAACCATCTCATCCTCTGTCGTCCCCTTCCTCTCCTGCCTTCAATCTTTCCCAGCATCAGGGTCTTTTCCAGTGAGTCAGTTCTTCCCATCAGGTAGCCAATGTATTGGAGTTTCAGCTTCAGCATCAGTCCTTCCAATGAATATTCAGGACTGATTTCCTTTAAGATTGACTTTACTTGGAGATTACTGGGGTTTTAAATGATTCTTAGAGAAAGAGGTATATTTCTTAGAGAAAGAGCCACTTCTTACATCTAAAATGTTGAAGCTGAAGATTTAGGACATAAAAAAAAAAGCGATTTTAAAATTTTATGAAAAGAGTATCCTTTAAGCAAAAAGAGTAGAAATGAGATTAGAAAGATTTTGGGAGTAATTGTGGTTTTTCCTGGTGGCTCAGATGGTAAAATCTGCCTACAAAGCAGGAGAACTGTGTTCAGTCCCTGGGTCAGGAAGACCCTCTGAAGAAGGAAATGGCAAACCATCCCAGTATTCTTGCCTGGAAAATTCCTTGGACAGAGGAACCTGGCAGACTACAGTCCATGAGGTTGCAAAGAGTCAGACATGACTGATCAACTTTCACTTCTTTCAGGGGATAATAATCACCAGAAGTGAGAATAAATCACCTTATTTAGAATAGAAGTGACAGGAAGAAGAGGGAGGCAGGGAAAAGCTAGCAGAAGTAGTGGGTCAAAGATGGGGAAATCTGTCCCTGTTAGCTCTGCTAAGCTTTATGTTTTCCAGAAAGCTGTGTCTACAGAGGGCTTCCCCAGTGCTCAGTGATAAAGAATCCTCCTGCAATGCAGGAAATGTGGGTTTGATCCCTGGGTTAGGAATATCCCCTGGAGGAGGAAATGGCAACCCACTCCAGTACTCTTTCTTGGAGAATCCCATGGACAGAGGAGCCTGGCTGGCTACAGCCCATAAAGTCTCAAAGAGTTGGACTTGACTGAAGCAACTTAGCACACACATGTCTACAGAAAAGTGAAGACGTGAAGTCGCTCAGTCGTGTCCAACTCTCTGCGACCACATGGACTATCCAGCCCATGGAATTCTCCAGGCCAGAATGCTGGAGTGGGCTGCCATTTCCTTCTCCAATGTCTACAGAAGGGCACTCTATACTGACTAATTAAAAGACTTGCCGTTCTCTTCCAGGAAACTCGCCAAATCCACACTGGTGCTGGTGATGGTCTTTGGTGTACATTACATCGTGTTCGTGTGTCTGCCCCATTCCTTTGCGGGGCTGGGGTGGGAGATTCGGATGCACTGTGAGCTCTTTTTCAACTCCTTTCAGGTAGAGAGTGCCATCTAGTAATGTGATTCCTATATTTTGCCCTCCTCTCCACCCCCCGCTCCTGCAACACCCTCCGACGCTACCAAATTGCAAGCTCATGTCTCTGACTCTTCTCTGGGTGGTGACCCACCCATCTCCCAGGGGCCAGGAAAGGGGCCATTTTCTAGCACCTGTGCTTCTCTACCCTGCGGAGGTCAGCTTAACCTCTTACCACAGCAGGAGCATGGGCTGTGAGACAGGAAAGCATGTTGCTGTAACATATGTGACACCTTTAGAGCAGGAGTCTGTGTGTGTGTGGAAAGTCAGTGAAACAAAAGACAGGATAGGCAGGCGAGAGGGACAAAGGGAAGGGGAGACAAGAAGAGGAAGAGGTTGCTTCCATACAATTGATCTCAGTGGAAAACACGACAGCGTCATCCCTCGCACGGACGGCTACACACACCTCCTAACTCTTCTTCCTGCTACTCATTTGCTGCCACCTCCTGCCTTCAACCTAGTCTTCATAGCATAGTCTGAAGACTCTTAAAGATAAATCTGACCATGTCACTTACCAGCTGGACATATCCAGAGGCTTCGCATTGCAGTCAGAATGAAATCCAAACAGTGTTTCCTTGTGTGCACAGCCCTGCGTTGCAGGGATCCTGCCCGGCTGTGACCTCACCTCACATCATGTTCCCCGCTGCCCACTAAGTCTGAGCCACACCAGCTCATCCACGGTTTCTGTTCCTCAGGTTCACTTCGGCCTCAGGGGCTTGTACTTGCTGTTTTCTCTGCCTGGAATGCTCTTCCCTCTAATATTCATATGGCCTGGCTTCTTCTCACTCAAATCAGCTTAAATGTCACCCTCTCAGAGAGGTCTTCATCGAGCTCCCCCTCTGATAGATCTTCTCCACTCTTCTCTTCCAACACCACTTGTTTTGCCTGAATAGTCTTTATCTCATCATTTTACGATTTTCTCCTGTGGCTATTTGTTTATATTTTATTCATCTGTATTCTCTTCCAGAATATAAGCTGTAAAGAGAACAGGGACCTTATCTGTCTTGATTAAATTGTTTATCTCTGTAACACTGAGCATTTCACAGTGTGTAAAGTCAACAAATATTTTTGAATGAATGGGAAAAAAAAGTTTGTGTTTTCACTATAATATACCCTATGCCTATAGTTGCCAACATTCACAGTGTATAAATTTCACTTACCAGCTAGGGCATGTTCTGTGATTCTGAGTGGCAAACATGAAATTAACATGATAAAAATCAGTTATTCATGTATCCTGGAGTATTTTATTTATTTATTTGGTTAATTTGACACCAAGGAAAGATCTCAGACAAATTTCATATATATTTAAGGATTTGGAAATATTAGGAGAGAATAACTTGTATAATTTTCTGGAGGAATCATTTTAAAAAACCTGTTTTTCAACATATGCATTTTGACACAAGATGCTTTAGTGCTATGATCTTCATAATTAAAATTAATTAATTAAAACATTCTATTTTCTCCTCCAGGGTTTCTTTGTGTCTATCATCTACTGCTATTGCAATGGAGAGGTAAGTTTGAAGGAACCCCAGACCCCTGGTAGGTCTATCTCAGTATAAATGGCTATCACAATATGACCTGAAGCTCTTTAGAATCCCCGGGGCTTACAGGAAAGAATGGGCAGGGAGAAAGGATATATTTTCATCATAAATTATTTTGATAAAGCAAGAATTGATGTAAATAAGCCAAGGTCTTCCTCTTCCAGCACTTTGCAATGTCAATTCAGTTGCAAACCTTGATGTCAGAAGCCCAATTTGTTGGAATGCAAATTGATACTCGGAAGCACAGTGAACATCATATTCCAGTCAGTGCTTCAACTTACATTTAATTTCACGTTCTATAAGAAAATCAAATGTAACTCTCTGGGAATAACCCATTAGAACATTGTGACATTTTTTAAACTACCAGATGGTGATGGGACAATTTCAGTTCATTCACGATTTGCCTGGAGAGAAAGAATGGTACTAATCTTCTAGGTGACATCAGCTTATCTGGTTTCCACTGCTTCCCATGGAACTTTCAAAAAGCTCCCTTCTGGAAAGTTGGAGTAGCAGAACTGAATCTTCAGCAGGAAACGAGAGCCCTACCCCGCTAAGAATGCCCTTGCAGTGCCCACTTTTCATAGTCCAGTCCTCTTCCCGGTTCCTCTCCTTCAGTATGCCTGTGCAGAGCGATAGGGTTACAGTTCCATTTACAGATGAGCATCGTCCATGCCCTTCCACAGCCCCAGCGGACACTGTGTATCCACATTTCTCCTCCAACCCAGACCCCTCTTTTTCCTCTCCCATGAGTCACACATTTATAGTGGCTGCGTTTCAACTTCTATTAAAGCACTAACCTTGGACAAATCCTTTTGCCTCTCTCTAAGCCTGTTTGCTCATCTCCAGTACTCACACCTCTCAGGAAGAGATTGAGAGAGAATACACAGTTGACCCTTGAACCACACAGGTTTGAACTGCGTAGGTCTACTTATACATTTTCACTCTATATGCACTACTGTACCACACCATCTTGGGTTGGTTGACTCCACCCATGTGAAACTCCAGATATAGGCTAACTGAGAATTCACAGGGGATTTTTCAGCTGCAGGTGGTGGGCATCCCTAATCCCTGCATTGTTGAAGTGTCAACTGTATATATAAAGTCCCTGGTACACAGTGGAAATTTAGTGATTATTACTATCAATGAAGTCAGGGCACACATCCATCCAATAAGGCTGCAGGGCCTATGAAGGTTTTTGATGCATGAAATGGTCCTTGTGGTGTTTAGGTTCAGTCTGAGGTGAAGAAGTTGTGGAGTCGGTGGACTCTCTCCGTGGACTGGAAAAGGACGCCCCCGTGCAGCGGCCACAGATACGGCTCCGTGCTCACCACGTTGACGCACAGCACCAGCAGCCAGTCGCAGATGGCGGCCAGCACGCGCATGGTGCTCATCTCAGGCAAAGCCTCCAAGAAGGCCAGCCGACAGCCCGACAACCACGTGACTTTACCTGGCTACGTCTGGAGTAACTCGGAGCAGGACTGCCTACCACAACTTGGTCTCCATGAAGAGTCCAAGGAAAGTGGCGGGAGGCAGGGAGATGAGATTCTAATGGAGGAGTCTTCCAGACCGTTAGAATTTAACACAGGCCTGGAAGGAAGCAAAGGAGAAACCGAGGATGATCTGTGAATCCCTATCTGTGGCTTTGAAGAGCTGGTTCCTCTGGTTGTGTCAGAGGAACTTAGCCTGCATCCCGCTGCTTAGCCCCAGAGCTGAGCAGTCAGAGCTCCAGCGTTCACAGCCCATTTTCAGGCTCCATGAATTGGCTCCTGTAAATACTAAAGCCACAAAAGGAGAAAGTCAGTGGAGCAGTTTATTACTTTATTTTGGCATCAAATTCTTTTCTGAGTTAATGTGCAGTACTTGCTCTGTGATGTTCATTCTTCTGCTCCTTTTGGGTAGAGAAACATTTCAATTGCTTGGTTCTAGTTTTCTCTTGTAAATATCACTCTAAATATGATAGAGATCATTTGGTATGTGACATTTTCCTTTAAACAAATCAGTATTCTTTTTTCCACTTTAAGGGACTTCTATCATTCCATTCATTTTGTCTGTGCATAGGAACAATTAGGGTCTAAAAATGTACATTGAAAGATTAAAGATCGCAGAACAAGTACACACTAGAAGATACGTTGTCTGGATTTTGTTAAAATAATAAATGTGTGAGAAACTTGTTTCATTCTAGGAAAAAGGGAAGTTAGTCAAAAAAGAATATTGCACATATTCCTATTTTTGAATGTCCCCTCTGTGACCAGCCAAATCTCAAGTCTTCACTCTCTTGTAAACCTTAACACAAGGTTTTCTTGGTCAGTGAGCTTATGTCTGCAAACAGATTTTGTTTGTAATCATTTATAGTGATGGTCACACTGAATTTATTTTTTTTCTTTGTTCTATTACTGTATTCCAGATGGCATGTGGGATAAATTAAAGTTTGTTTTAAAAATACATTTTGAGTCACTTTTTAAAATGTTCTCTTAGCATCTAACTTTGTTTCTAGGAATCAAATGTCCCATCTTCAAATCTAGAGATCAGCATGTAGCCCAGAACTTCACTGAGCTTGACAAGTCAGTATATTGTAGCAGTTAAATATTTATTGTATGCATGTTGGGTACACATATCCTGCTAGGTTTTTACACACATTAACTTATTTAATCCTCACCACAAAGTTTATGGAGTAAGTCTTACTGCTGTCTCCTTTTTACAAATGACTGTGACTCATGGAGGTAGATTGACTTGCCCAAAGTCACATAACTAGTGATTGAGAGAACATGGTTTCAGACCCAGATCTACTGACTTTAAGCATCTTTTTCTGTCCCTGTTGACCACCTGCATATCTTCTCTGGAGAAATGTCTGTTTAGGTCCTCTGCCCCCCCCCCCTTTTTGATTGATTATTTATTTTCTGATACTGAGCTGTCTGAACTATTTGCATATTTTGGAAATTAATCCCTTGCTGGTCAAATCCTTCACAAATATTTTTCCCCATTCTGTAGGTTGTCTTTTTGCTATGGTTGTCTGTGCTGTGCAAAACTTTCATGTTTGATTAGGTCTAATTTGTTTGTTTTCATTTCTACTGCTCTAGGAGAAATATCAAAAGAAAAAAAATTGTTGTGATTTTTGTCAGAGTGTCCTGCCTATGCCTTCTTCTAGGAGTTTAATATTATCTGGATTCACATTAAGTCTTTAATCCATTTTGAGTTTATTTTGTAAAATAGTGTTAGAGAATGTTCTAGTTTCATTATTTTATGTGTAGCTGTCCCGTCTTCCCAGCACCACTTATTAAAGAGACTGTCTTTTCTCCATTGTACATTCTTGCCTTGTCATGGATTAACTAACCATAAGTATGTGGGTTTATTTCTTGGATTACTATCATATTCCATTGATCTATGTGTCTGTTTTTGTATGAGTTCTATACTGTTTTTATTATTGTAGTTTTATAGTGTAGTCTGAAGTCAGGGATTATGATTCCTCCAGTTCTGTTCTTTCTCAAGATTGTTTTGTCTATTTGGGGTCTTTTGTGTCTCTACAAATTTAAAGTTTTTCTGTTCTAGTTCTGTGAAAAATACCATTGGTAATTTGATACGGATTGCATTGACTCTGTAGATTTTCTTGGGTCATATAGTCATTAGAACTCACTTTCTTACCAGCAGTTATTTTTATAATTATAAATATTTATACAGTTGAGTTTATTAAAAGACATTCTCATCTTTTTTAGTTATTAAGTATTTTGGTCCATGAATTGGATTTCAGTCTTTTTCTCTCTTTAGGCCTGTTCTGTCTGTGTCCTCCACTCTTGAACCCTCTCCCTGAGACAAACAGAGAAGCAATTTCTCCCAGGAAGTTCAGTTCTGAACGGATGGGCAGTTTAGAAATAACATATACAAAGAATTATATATATACACTGGCTTTGTTTTAGGTACTAAGCTCAGTATTTTCAGTATATTTTATCATACAGTCTTCATTACACTCTGTGATGCAGTTATCACCATCTCAAAAATGTCGTGATAATCAGAAGTAAAACAATTTGCTCAAAATCACAGTGGCTGAGCCAAGATTTGAACCCAGTTCAGTTTAACTCTAAAATTCCTCATTATTCTCTCACCCATGTGACCCTTTTGAATTTTCTTTATCAAGAGTCTAGTGGTATGCCAAGTCAGTGAGGAAATAAAAAATAATTATTAATAGTTCCAACTACTTTAATGGTAGAATTACCAATAATCAAGGACAAGTAAAAAAGAAATAATAGCAGACAACAGTTTTTGATAAAAGCATTAAAAATTATTGACTTATTTAATTTAATCTTGGCTGTGCTGGGTCTTCATTGCTGCATGGGCTTTTCCCTAGTTGTGAAGAGCAGGGCTACTCTCTAGCTGTGGTCCATGGGCTTCTCATTGTGGGGGCTTCTCTTGTTGCAGAGCATGGACTCCAGGGTGCCTGGGCTTCAGTAACTGCAGCACACGGGCTCAGTAGTTGCAGCTCTCTAGAGCACAGGCTCCATAGTTGTGCCTCACGGGCTTAGTTGCTCCAAGGCATGTGGGATATTCCTGGACCAGGGATCAAACCAATGTCTTCTGCATTTGCAGGTGGATTCTCTACTACTGAGCCACCAGGGAAGCCCCAAGCATTTTTATTAACCAGTGTATCATGACTATCAAAATAAAAAATAACTTTTCAGTTTATGCTCTTTTAAAAATTTCACCCAAGATATCTAACTCAAGTTTATAAAGATCTAAATCCCGTTCTTTTTTTTTTAAGAATGTACACATACCTTACAATTGGTACGTAAAGGAGTATTTTGTTAACATTTTTATTTGATGTACAGTAAATGTGGTCATGTTTTCATTATGAATAGTAAGGGGGGATTAAAAAAAGAAAAGATCATAAAATTAAAGCCAGAAATGTGGATGAGTTTCTTTAAAAGCATTGACTCCTAAGGAACCTGGTCATTCTTTACCAGTTAACATGTAGTGCACCAATCTTTTCATATGATCTGGTTCTTAGTTACTTATTTTACAAATGAAATCACAGCGTTCTAACAGAGGAAGTCCTCAAATTGTGTTTTCTTTCAAATTCTTCAATCCTGGAGAAATAATAGGTGCTCTTATTATAAAGTAGTATTATTATAAAGTATTAAGTGCAACATCAATGACTTACATCTATTAGAGGTAACGTAGTTTCAGTAAATATGTAGAGGAGAATCTGCATCCCATGATGTATTTCATTTCTGAACAAAGTATTTTTAAACATAGGGAACATTACTTTTCTATTTGACACATAGATTTCCAAGCTGTTATGTAAGTGTTGTTTTTCTGTGTATACAGGTAAAATGTCTTGATAACCTCTAAATCCTGTTCTTAGGCTGCCTTAGGAGACTGTGGAAAATTTGCCTATCTCTTGTTGCAGAAATTGCTTTGAAAAATTTTGCCTTTAGATTACTCATCTTTATGGCACTTAAAGACAACATTTATGTGGGGTTTCCATTTTTTCACTGATAAAATGGTTGTCTGAGGAGGCCTTAGAATAGATGAGAAAAGAAAAGACACGAAAGGCAAAGGAGAAAAAGAAAGATATGCCCATTTGAATGCAGAGTTCCAAAGAATAGCAAGGAGAGATAAGAAAGCCTTCCTCAGTGCAGTGCAAAGAAATAGAGGAAAACAATAGAATGGGAAAGACTAGCGATCTCTTCAAGAAAATTAGAGATACCAAGGGAACATTTCATGCAAAGATGGGTTCCATAAAGGACAGAGATGGTATGGACCTAACAGAAGCCAAAGATATTAAGAAGAGATGGCAAGAATACACAGAAGAACTGTACAAAAAAGATCTTCATTACCCAGATAATCACGATGGTGTAATCACTTGCCTAGAGCCAGACATCCTAGAATGTGAAGTCAAGTGGGCCTTAGGAAGCATCACTACGAACAAAGCTAGTGGAGGTGATGGAATTCCAGTTGAGCTATTTCAAATCCTAAAAGATGATGCTGTTAAAGTGCTGTACTCAATATGCCAGCAAATTTGGAAAACTCAGCAGTGGCTACAGGACTGGAAAAGGTCAGTTTTCATTCCAATCCCAAAGAAAGGCAATGCCAAAGAATGCTCAAACTACCACACAATTGCACTCATCTCACACGCTAGCAAAGCAATGCTCAAAATTCTCCAACTAGGCTTCAACAGGACATGAACCATGAACTTCCAGATGTTCAAGCTAGATTTAGAAAAGGCAGAGGAACAAGAGATCAAATTGCCAACATCTGCTGGGTCATTGAAAAGCAAAAGAGTTCCAGAAAAACATCTACTTCTGCTTTATTGACTACTCCAAAGCCTCTGTGGATCACAATAAACTGTGGGAAATTCTTAAAGAGATGGGTATACCTGCCTCTTGAGAAATCTGTATGCAGGTCAAGAAGCAACAGTTAGAACTGGACATGGAACAACAGACTGGTTCCAAATTGGGAAAGGAGTACGTCAAGGCTCTATACTGTCACCCTGCTTCTTTAACTTATATGCAGAGTACATCATGAGAAATGCTGGGCTGGATGAAGCACAAACTGGAATCAAGATTGCCAGGAGAAATGTCAATAATGTCAGATATGGAGATGACACCACCCTTATGGCAGAAAGCAAAGAAGCATTGAAGAGACTCTTAATGAAAGTGAAAGAGGAGAGTGAAAAATTTGGCTTAAAACTCAACATTCAGAAAACTAAGATCATGGCATCTGGTCCCATCAGTTCAGGGCAAATAGATGGTGAAACAATGGAAACAGTGACTGATTTTATTTTTTGGGGCTCCATAATCACTGAAGATGATGACTGCAGCCATGAAATTAAAAGATGCTTACTTCTTGGAAGGAAAGTTATAACCAACCTAGACAGCATATTAAAAAATAGAGACATTACTTTGCTAACAAAGGTCCGTTTAGTCAAAGCCATACATACAGTGGTCATGTATGGATGTGAGAGTTGGATTATAAAGAAAGCTGAGCGCTGAATAACTGATGCTTTTGAACTGCGGTGTTGGAGAAGACTCTTGAGAGTCCCTTGGACTGCAAGGAGATCCAACCAGTCCATCCTAAAGGAGATCAGTCCCGGGTGTTCATTGGAAGGACTGATGTTGAAGCTGATACTTCAATACTTTGGCCACCTGATGGGAAGAGCTGACTCATTGGAAAAGACCCTGATGCTGGGAAAGATTGAGGGCAGGAGGAGAAGGGGACGACAGAGGATGAGATGGTTGGATGGCATCACCGACTCGATGGACATGAGTTCGAGTAAGCTGCAGGAGTTGGTAATGGACAGGGAAGCCTGGCGTACTGCAGTCCATGGGGTCACAAAGAGTTGGATGAGACTGTTCGACTGAACTCAACTGAACTGAACTGAAAAGTCACTCAGAGCAACGGAAGTATCTATAATTGGTGCAGAGCCAAGCAAAATGGTAAACGTCCTTCTCTCTCACTGACTCTTAATTTAATGATGTTAGTATTTAAATTCTATCCCCAACTTAGACCCTTAATCTCTTCTTAGACCACATTTCATTTGTGGAGCTTATGTGGCTCATTTAGTTAATGATTAAAATGGCTAAATAGGAAAACATTTCATAAATGAAACTCTGAGTTTGTGTAACATTTTCTTTTCACTATTTTAGCACATAGAGCAGATTCCTAATGACCAAGGGCTTTTCCAAAGTCTGACTTTGACCTCCTCAGAGCCTGGCAACAGAGATCAGTGCCTCAGAAAAATGCCAACCTGAGCAGACAAGAGTCAGGTACCCCCAATTCCATCCCAACTGGCAACCAGAACACCTAATGTTTTCAAAACCATTGTAACGTGAAAAGAATGCCTCAACAATTCTTTATAATAAAAAATGGCAATGTATGATTTAATCTTGCTGGATCTTGTTTTGGGGTCTGACTATGGGCAGAATAAACCAAGAAAATTTTCACAGGCTGTTTTCACACACTAAGAAAAGGACTCCTTAAAATAGGACTCCTTAAGCAAGTGCTATTTCCCTGAAAATTTTCATTTTGCCTCAATTTAGTCATGAGAGAACAGACAAACCTCGGTTGGGGATATTTTACAGCATATTTGGCTAGTGCTTCTCAAAACTGTCAAGGTCAGGAAAAGAGAACAGACAGAGGAAACTGTCACGATCAGCGGGGACAGAGACAGGACAACTAAACGCAAGGTGTCGACGCTGAACGGGATCATGGAACAGAAAGAAGAGATTAATGTCAAAACTGGTAAAATCCAAACAGTTTGGAGTTTTGTTACTAGTAAATGTGCCATTGTTAGTGCCTGAGGTTTGACAAGTGTACAAGGGTAATATAAAGTGTTAACAAAGAGGGTAACCCAGTGTGAGGTGAGGGGTGTACTGGAACTCTGTACTTATTTTTGGAACGTTTCTAAAAATACAAAACCATTTGAAAAGAAGAGTCTTTAAAAAATTCTCATGTTAGCAAGTTAGGAATAAATGTAAGAGATCAGTATAAACACCATAGTCTAATTTCCATTAAATTTTTAAATATGAGTTGACATATAACAAAAATCACACACCAGGATCCTTTGGCTCGTATATATATATATCTGTGCTGTGCTTCGTCACTCGGACCTGTCTGACTCTTTCTGTCAGGCTCCTCTGTTTATGGGGATTTTCCAGGCAAGAATACTGGAGTGGGTAGCTGTTCCCTTCTCCAGGGGATCTTCCCAACCCAGGGATCAAACCCAGGTCTCCCACATTGCAGGCAGATTCTTTACCATCTGAGCCACCAGGGGAGCCCAAGAATACTGGAGTGGGTAGCCTATCCCTTCTCTATGGGATCTTCCCGACCCAGGAATCGAACCAGGTTCTCCTGCATCGCAGGCGGATTCTTTACCAGCTGAGCCACCCGGAAAGCCCATAAATATATCTAGTATTAATTAAAGAAATGTGAAGAGAATTTTCACTTTTATGAAAAAAGGCAATAAGCAAAAATAGCATTCAGGCTTTGTTTTGTAGCCAGAGGCAGCATATACCCTGAGCAGCGAGAGTGGGTCTGTCACGCTACTTCCCAGGGAATTACGCTCAGCATCTCAGCATCAAGTTGCCAGCTTTGAGCTGCATGCGAGCATCTGTGTTTTATTGCGATTTATTTCGTGCATCCCTTAGAAAGATATGTCCTAGGGAACATGCTTCCTTGTTTTACACCACTTCGGCTTATAAAAACATTCTACTTTTGGACAGTGAGGGGGGAACCTGTACCATATCTAGAGTGTAGAAGGCAGGCAGACGTACTACACAGCGAAGCGGGTTTGTTCAGTGTTGGGCATGCTGAATTTGAGAGCCCTTTAAGTAAGCTAGTCTGAGGATGGGAGAAGAAATAAAGAGGAAATTTCCTCCGAGGCAGAGAAATCACTGCCTGCCATTGCACTGGCCACCATTTCTCCAGAGCTTTGCAGGCAGTACCACTGAGACTTTGATAAGTATTATCTGGTCTCAGCTCAAAGGAAAGAGTCATCACCCAGTAATTTAAGACTGATAAACGATGGAATGAGCCTCATTGGGTTTGACGATCTTGATCTCCCTCCCTGCAGAGGTGTTAGGGCAGAGTGGTAGTCAGCACAACGGCTCAGTTGGTTAAGAGTCTGCCTGCAAGGCAGGAAACACAAGAGACACAGGTTTGATCCCTAGGTTGGGAAGATCCCCTGGAGGAGGAAATGGCAACCCACTCCTGTGTTCTTGCCTGAAAAATCCCAAAAGACAGAGGAGCCTGGTTGGCTACAGTCCAAAGGGTCGCAAAGAATCAGACACTACTGAGTGAGTAAGCATGCAGGAGCTGTAGAAATATTAATGAACAATAAAAAGAATATTAAGTAACATAGACTCAACACTCCTTTTTGTTTTCCTGATTCTGGTCAGAAATAGCAGCATTGCATAAATCTAAATAACATTCAAATAAAATGACAGGTTTGAATCTAGCTATGATGGGCGGCAATTAAGGGATTCAAAGAAAGATACTGTGAAGAGTATTTTGTGTTCACTGCCCAGTATCTGTTCTCTTTCATTCTGATAATAACATAATCAGAATTTATATTATAAAATTGAAATAATATTTCAAATTTCCTCTGGGAAATCTACCCTTCCCCATTCTCAGGCAGGTGACTTGGGTGGGATTGATAGCTCTTGTGACTCCCAGGAGTCATCTGTAAGGTTTTGATTAAGCAGCTTCTTTCTTCTGGCAGGTAATCAGGTTGGTGTGACAAGGGCATGACCAAGAAGAAAGAGGTTGGGCTCTTGGGGAAAAGCAACTCGCTTGCTTACTAAAACTGCCGTTACACAGAACTCGGCAGTGTAACTGTCCCCAAAGAGACAAAGCTGATGCATGCATCCTGATGACCTTGTTTTGTGGTAAGAATCTCTTCAACTCACATATAAGCTCTTTAATGATGAAACCAATACTTTTTTTTTTTTTTTGCCACTTGAGGTTTTTCTACCTTTTCAGTCCAAAGAATATTGATAGAAAAAGTTATACTTTATCCAGAAGTTTATTCATTCAAAAAATATTTCACATTGTGTTCAAGGAAATGAGATTAAAGCAATGAACAGGATAGATAGGGTTTTTGTTCTCAAAATGATTATATTCTTTGGGAAAAGAACATAGTAAACAAATGAAGTCTTTCATAGATGAGATAATTTCAGATTACATTAGCTGCTATGAAGAAAATTAAGAGTGAAAAGACAGAGTTATATTGGGGGAGATGCTTAAGATACAGTAGGTCAGGGAAGCCCTTTTTCTGAGGATGTGGCTTCTGAGTTGAGACCGAAAAGACTGCTGCGGAAATGTTTTTTGAGGAAGATGGCCCAGCAAGAGCAAATTCTTCAGCAGGGAAGAGTTTTGAATATTCTAAAAATATAATGAAATCAGTATTATTTGAAGATAATGAGCAAGAAAGGCAAGCTTGGTGTACCTCTCCCAAGAAAAAAATCCTACTCCTTATTTTAACTCACATGGATTACCACTTCATTCACATACTAGTCATTCAACTAACACTTAGGTCGTTTATGTGCCAGGCTCTATGATAGATACAGCAAACAAAGGGGTGAAAAACTCAGACTTCCCATCCCAGGGGCTCTCACAGTTTTTGAGAGTTCTTTTCACCCACAAATTCTAGACTCTCATGCACTCTCCCAGTTCTGCTTTGACATCTCAGTGTCCTGAGTTTGAAGATTACCTCCAGTCCCCACATTCATCACCAGTTGGACCACGCACTGTCTTCCTACCCTGTGTCCCATCGCATCTCACCTTTCATGTGACTGTGTCAGACTTAAACATCCTTGCCTCTGAGCTCCCTACTTTCTGGGCTGTAAGCAGTTTTCTAAAGTAAAGCTTTATGTGCTAGTAAGTGCATAAATGTCCTCAAATTTGGTATATGATTTACTGTTGTCTTACCACATGCATGCTTGTTAATGCAACTTTTTGCAGTATATCTTAAGACTTCCTTGTTTATAACAATAAATTCAGGAATTCTGTACAGACTCTAAGACTATTTTAATGATGTTGATGAAGATTATATGCATATAAGGATTCCTATAAATTTCCTTAAAGCCAGATTGGCAGATAGGTGATGAGAAATGACTAGAGAAGGTTGCACACACAAAATTCTGCCATCTAAATTAGGAGGCTCAGGAATAGAAGGAATTTTTGTCATCGAGAAGATGCTTCACATATTAATAATAAACAGAATACTAGAAAAGAAGTGACAAAGGCAAATAAGATCATTTTCATTGGTAAATATTTATCAATAGTTATTTTACAGAAAACACTGAAGCAAGCATGACATTGGACTATTCAGTGGGCATAATTTTTTAACTATGAAAAAATAATATTTGAAGGCAAAATGATGAGAAATCATGACAGTTTCAAATATTGAAAAGTTTGAAAGCTTAGACACTCCAAATTTTACTTCAGGCAGTCGTTCAGAATGCTAAGACAGGCATTTCACACTATGGTCCTAGTGGGAAGATGAATATAAATTTAATTAGTGTCACCTTACTTTCTGCCTGTATTATTTAATTTTCCTTAAGTTTCTAAGAAAATGTCATCAAATAGCAATATGTATATAGATATATGACTATGAATTTTATATGTGTAGGTAGATATAGTTAATAGCTTTTTAATTTAAATGCCACCTCCTTTATTCTTTTTCTCTTGTAGAAAACATAAGAAAATGAAAGGCACATCACAAACAGGCACATCACAATGAAAAATAGTGATGTTCAAAAGAAAGAAATAATACATAACTCTCCAAAAGGCGATTAGGCATGAAATACAGCATATAATGAATTAATGTAAATCATGAAACATGAACTAAAGTTGGATAGCTACTGAATTTGTGTATACATTAAAAATGTGTGTAAATTTAGAAAAAGTCAGAATGATAAACAAAAATATGCTGTCTCATAGCATGTGCCACGTATACCATACCACTTCAGCTGTGTGGTCTATGCCTCTAAGATCATATGCTTCTTCTTGTGGTTTGCTTGGATGGGAACATATTCTAATAGGATGAGGGAAGAATTCAGTGGTTTGAACCTGCCCATTGCTTTTTGTAAATTACTTTTTATTGGACTACAGTTGCTTTGAGGTTCCCAGGTGGCTCAGTTGTAAAGAATATGCCTGACAAGCAGGAGATGCAGGAGATGAGATTTGATCCCTGGGTCAGGAAGGTCTCCTGGAGAAGGAAATGACCACCCACCCTAGTATTCTTGCCTGGAAAATCCCATGGACAGAGGAGCCTTTTGGGTTACAGTCCATGGGGTTGCAAAGCATCGGACATGACTTAACAACTAAACAGCCTAGTTGCTTTACAATGGTCTGCTGTCCAACAAAGTGACTCAGCTACACATCTACCTTCATCCCCCTTTTTTGATTTCCTTCCCATTTAGGTCACCACAGAGTATTGAGCAGAGTTCCCTGTGCTATACAGTAGGTTCTCATTAGTTTCTATTTGGGGTTTCCCTGGTGACTCAGGCAGTAAAGAATTTGCCTGCATTATGGGAGACCTGGGTTCAATCCCTGGGTTAGGAAGATACCCTGGAGGAGGGCACGGCAACCCACTCCAGTATTCTTGCCTGGAGAATTCCATGGACAGAGGAGCCTGGCAGGTTACAATCTATGGGATTGCAAAGAGCTGGACATGACTGAGCAACTAAACCCACACACACAGTTATCTATTTTATACATAGCAGTGTATATATTGGAGAAGGAAATGGCAACTCAGTCCAGTTTATTCTTTCCTGGAAAATCCCATGGACAGAGGAGGCTGACAGCCTACAGTCCATGGGGTTGCAAAGAGTTGGATGTGACTTAGCAACTAAACAAGAAGTGTATATATGTCAACCCCGATCTCCCAATTCATCCTACTTCCCTTTGCCTCTTGGTATCCATGAGTTTGTTCTCTACATCTGTGTCTCTATTGTTGCTTTGCAGGTAAGTTTAAATCTCCCCCACTATTAATGAGCTACTATAGTCTATTTTCCTTATGTTCAAATTTTTATTTTCCCTAAAGTATACCATTATGATTGTAACATCATTTTATTTGAAAGCATTTGTCTTCATATTAAAATAAACAAAAGCAGACATTATTAGAAAAGTAGCAGTGAAAATTCATATTTTTCACGTTAAATTTCCCAGTGACCCCACTTTAAAAAAGATATTTTTTAAAAATAAAATGTACCTATTTTAAAATTAAATTCTTAAAAATTTTTATACAATTTTCCATTTACAGTTATTACAAAATATTGATTAGATTTCCCATGTTGCATTTATAATACATCCTTGAGCTTATCTTACATCCAATAGTTTTTAACCTTCTAATTCCCCATCCTTATATCGCCCCTCCCCCCTCACTGGTAACCATAGTTAATGCTCTGTCTGTGAGTCTGCTTTTTTTGGTCATATTCACTAGTTTGTTGATTTTTTTTTTAGATTCCATGTATAAGCAATAGCATACAGTATTTATCTTTCTCTGTTGAACTTATTTCACTTAGCATAATGCCAAGTTCATCCATGTTGCTGCAAATGGCAAAATTTCATTCCTTTTCATGGCTGAGTAGTATTCCATTCTCTCTCTCTCTCTCTCTCTCTATATATATATATATATATATATACATACATACACCATATCTTCTTTATCCATTTATCTGTTGTTGGACTCTTAGGTTACTTCCATATCTTGGCAATTATAAATAATGCTGCTGTAAACACTGTGGTAGGTGTATCTTTTTAGATTAGTGTTTTGGTTTGTTTTGCTATATACTTACCCCATATTCCACTACAGAATGGGATTGCTGGGTCATATAATATTTCTCTTCTTAGTTTTTAGAGAAACTTCCATACTGTTTTCCACAGCAGCTGCATCAATTTACATTCCCACCGACAGTGCACAAGGGTTCCCTTTTCTCCACATCCCCACCAACATTCGTTATTTGTGTTCTTTTCAGTGATAGCCATTCTGTCAGGTGTAAGGTAATCTCTCATTGTAGTTTTGAGAGGCATTTCTCTGATTATTAGCTATGTTGAGCATCATTTCTTATGCCTGTTGGCCATCTGTGATACTTCTTTGGGAAAAATATCTATTCAGTCCTTCTGCTCATTTTTTAAAATTGGGTTGTTTGTTTTTTTGATCTTGAGTTGTATGAGTTGTTTATATATGTTGGATATGAATCTCTTATCAGTCATATCATTGACTTATTTTATGCACATATTAATGTACCTATTTTAAGTACCTATTTTAAATAGACTGTACAGAGAGTTTTGATAAAAGCATATACCTGTGTACTACCACCACATTCATGAATATTTTTATCACCTCAGAAAGTTCATTTGTGATCCTTCCCAGTCAATATTATGTCACTCATGGAACCAGGCTACCACTGATTTCCTTTCCGTCACTAGAGATTAGGTGTACCTTTCTAGCATTTCATGTAAATGTAATCATATACCATGTAGATTTCTTTCATTTAGTGTAATACGTTTTGAGATTCATCTTTGTTGCTGAGGTATAAGTAGCTTGTTCCTTTTATTGCTGGGTAATATTTTATTGGATGAGTCTACAATAACCAAAAAATTTTTTTAAATCATTAAACCCCAGGTCATATAGTTTTTCTCCTCCTATGTTGTCTTCCAGGAGTTTTATAATTTTACCTTCTACATATTGGTCAATGATCCATCTTGAGTTAATTTTTGTGAAGGGTATAAGGTCTGTGTCTAGATTCATTTTTTTCTTCATATGTGGATGTCCATTCGTTCCAGCACTTTTTGTTGAAAAAGACTATTTTCACTTCATTGTATTGCCTATGGTTCTCTGTCAAAGATCAATTGTCTAGGTCTGTTTCTGGGCTTTTTATTCTGTTACATTAAACTTTCAGCAGTACTGTTCTGATTATTATAGCTTTATGGTAAGTCCTAAATCAGGTTGCATCAGTCCTCTGACTTTCTTCTTTTTCAATATTGGTTTGGCTATTCTGTCTTTTGCCTTTCTTATGAGCTCTACAATTGGTTTGGCAGCATCTACAACATAGCTTTCTGTGATTTTTATTGGGATTGCATTGAATCTATTGATCAAGTTGGTAAGAACTAACATCTTAACAATATTGATTGTTTCTGTCTATGAGCATGGAACATTTCTCCATTTATTTGGTCCTTTGATTTCTTTCCTCAGAGATTTGTAGTTTTCCTTATATAAACCTTATACAATCTCGGGTAACATTTGCATTGATAGAAATCACAAAGTATTTAAAAAACCCAGAATCAGAGAAGTACTCTGGAAAAAGGGAATTTGAGAGGATGTGGATATGAAGGATTTTTGAGGTGTTGTGGAAATGTTTTTATTCATGATAAGGGCACAGGTTACACAGGTCTTTACACTTGTTAAAACTGTACACATAAGATTTCTTTAAAACCTATTTTCTGGCTAAAGCACAAAATGATATATTGTAAGATTTATGACATTTGTGGAATTTTACTTCAAAAAATCTGTAAGAATGTGTTTTTTAAGAAAAATTTTCTGAACATTTGTTAAATATTTTATTTAGATTACCATATTCAACAACAGAGTTTCCAACTAATTAAACCTCAGGTGAAACTTAGAAGTTGGCACAATTAGCAACTATATCAGGTACTTCTTAGGAGAAAGTGGCACACTTTGAGAAATAATGGACAGAAAAAATTCCAAAGAGGGCTCCAAGGAAAGATGTGTTGTATTTCTAGTAGTTGGAAAGACCTTTCTGAGAGAAGCTGGATTTAAGATAGGCACTGTAGAATAGGAATAGTAAACAGCAAGCATTTAGATACATTTTTTAGAGAAACAGCCCTTGCCTGAAAATTCCAAGTTGTGAGGCTCCATCCACTTTATAAATTTCAGTCCTATTTGGTTTATAGCAAGTTAAAAAAGAACCAGGCTAGCTACTGACCCACATGTAACCATGGTAACTTTTTTAAAAGCACACTTTTCCTGAAAAGAAAGTAGCAAAAATGGCAATGTATTTATCTAATATCTTTTAAACATCTGAATGAAAACTAGTTTAAGAGAGGAATTGAATGTAGTGAGGCATGGAATTGTGAACCAAGAAAATACATGATAACATGGTTTGTCTGTACCAATCTCTCACATAACCTTCACTCAAAGGTAATAGACAAGATAAGGTGTGTTTTACTTTTTTCTTCAAATATACTGTCACAGCGATTGATTAGTGGTATGTTAGGTATTCTGAGCTGCAGTAAAGTGAAGAATTAAACTTTGTACTGGTTCCTTTAGAATTTGAAAGTGAACATTGATATGTAATTCATATTCACATAATGCATAATTCATATTAAGAGTAAGTACATCATGTATTAAAACTGAATGGTGATTTCAATATCAATTAGGGACCTGGATGATGAAGAGGTTTTAGGAAATGTCAAGGATCACCACTTTATTCTACATATCTAGTAATGCCACATTGTTTACATGAGTACCGATGGATCAATATCCATACACTTATTTCTGAGAAATATAGAAAGAACACATAATCACTCTAGTAGTGGAAAGAAGTTATGACTCTAAATGAATAAGGACTAAACTCAGATACTAAGGAAATAGGTATAAACCATTTCCTTCTTCCTCATTTTAACTGTGTATATGTGTGTGTAAGTATCAGAGTGTGTGTCTGTATTTGTATGGTGTGCTTTTCGATAACGTCTGTGGGAGAGCTATTGGCACATATAATAAAGTTGACATAATTTATTAAATTCAGTGTCAATTGATAAACATGGTAAATATATAATGATTTTGTCAAAAGTTGAATATTGAAAACTAACCAAAGAAAGCTCAATTAACACAGAAATACGTTGTAATGAATTAATTTAAGAGCTGTCACATTCAGTGAGAGTATTTCCATAGTGTGATTAGTTTTAAAATTGCTGCTTAGATTTAAACATCTGAATCACCTGGAGCATGTTACATTGACACTGTATTGGAAAATGACTTGTCCTCATCAAATCATGTGCATGATGGTAAATTATTGGCTTATTGAAAGATGCCAATAAAATATAGAAAGGAAACTAAAGCAGAATACTACAACATATGTGCAGGCTCATGCACAGTGACATTAATTGTCTATAAAATTGAGTCATTACCTCCAAATAATAGTAATGAAATCTGATCAAAACAATTCAGGATGATGAGGATATAGTAAGAGCTGGTCAGTTACTTCTTTTCATGTTGCCCTTTCATTCATGTAAATGAAATCTGGATGAAATGAAATACCTGAATGTGAATAGGGAATAAAATGTAAAATATATTTAAATATAGGAGATATGGCCACTGAGTGCCTGATCCAGAAAGTCCCTAAATCAGAGAGCTTGTCTATATGGAAAGGGAAAATATTATTTTTATCATCTTTGTTTAATCTGTCTTTATTAGATCCTCTCAGTGGGTTCAGAGTTCTACACTAGACATAAAAACTCACAGCTTAATGGAGCCGCTACTGAGACATGAAATACTGCCTTCTTTAACATCACTGTTTACATGCGTACCATTGGATCTTATCTATAGCTTGAATAAGACATTTCCTTTGTAAACAATAAATAATACCACTTATTTAGAAATTACCTTGTACCAGGTGCTTTGTGTTTTACTTGTGTTAATCCTCACCACAGCTCCACTTTACCATAATGAAACTGGTACCCACACAGTGACCAGGTAGGATTTTAAATACATTACACCCAGGTTTGGCGTAGGAAATAGCAACCCACTCCAGTATTCTTGCCTGGAAAATTCCATGGACAGAGGAGCCTGGTGGGCTACAGTCTGTGGGGTCACAAAGAGTCAGAGACGACTGAGAATGAATGCCTGCATCCATAAGTTATTAATAATTTCACATAGATCATTGATATGCTATAATCGCTAATTCTTTATTTCAATGGAAATTCAACCAGAAAAGAAAGTACTAACTTCATTTAAGTGGAAGATTTTCAGGGCTGGGATTTATAAGTCTTGTTCTAATTCAGCCCTGGAGCAAGCTGGTCATGCAGCTCCCATAAGCTTGCAAGGTATTCTATTTTAAAACAGGTGAGCCAATATTCCAGCTTTCCATCTGAAATCTTTCATGCCTGAAAATATTTTATCTGGATAATATCAATCTTACCAATTCCATTTAGAAAATAATTTGAGAAAATCCCAGACTTAGCAGGGTGTTTCTTTGTTCAGCTTTGTTAACATACTATGTCATGACTCCTGGGAAGACTAGTCCCACTCTTTGCCCTGGTTTTCCACTACTGGTTACCACACTGGGGAACTGCTAGGTGGAATAAGAGTTCTCCCAGGGCCCGGAGCAGGCATCCCTGGGTAGCACAATCTACTGCACACCTGGGCAGCAACCAAGGTCACTTTGAATCTGTCAGGCAGTGGTGATCACACAATAGAATTAGAGGTTGTAAATATTTGATTTGCTAGCCTGTAGTCATTAGTCTAGATTTTAGATTACCCAAGTGCTCCATATATAAATAATAATCAGACCCTTTGTCAGAAATAGTTTGTTTCCTTAAGGTAAAAATTAATAAAATGCAAATTTAATTAGAACATTTCTTGATATAAAGATCAATGATAAATCTTAAGGTATGAATGTGATATTATTAGTGCATAGAATTGATACATTTACTATTGAAGCAGTGAATTTTTTTTTTTTTAATATTAACATGTAGAAAAAGTGATTTCCTTTTGAAAACTCAAATACAGGGCCATCAAGATTCCATTTTGAAGCAAAGTGATCATGTTGACTATTAGGTTCAAGGGGGTGAAGATAAGCTTAGTTTCCATCTTTGTTGAAAATTTGAGTAATACTTTCAATTAACTCTTTATTTGGTCCTTGGTTAACAAAAAAGCTTAGTATTTTGTAAATGGATTAATAAGACCAAACTATGTGTAATTACATGTGTTCTCCATTATAAATAAAACCGTTTGTCTTCTGGTATGGTTCTCCTCAATAATATTTTGTTGGAAAAATGAAGGAATGCTAAATGTATTCTCTAGTTTTTAAAAGCTTCCTATTTTAAATGCTTGTTAAATCAAGGAAGAAAGTGATTTAAAGTGTGAACAAAAGTGGACAGCCTCTCATGAAATTAGGGCACATGGATGTAGGCTTTTAATGCTCCCTTTTCTAAACATCTGTCAATATTTTTCTTTTTCTTCTTACTATCAGTCAATTAATCAATCAGCTAAAGGACTCTTAGAGATGATGCTATTCACCATATCACTCTCAGCAGAAATTGCCTCACAAACAGGAAGCTGTGATAGCATAAGAACTGGAAATATCCATGTTCAGCATACATCTACTCCAATGTTTTATCATGCTCCTAAATGCATTTTCTCTAAAGAGTAAAATTATAAAATAATTCAATTTTTAGATTGTATTTATCTTTCTATGGGTTGGTTTGTTTTCGTGCACTTTCTCTTTATCAATTTCTCTTCATGCAGGTGCAAAAATATTACTTCCCACTACTGTGAAAGTTGATGAAACTAGAAAACATATGTTTTGTTCAGCTGCTCCTCTCTTTCAGCAGGCATTTTGCCAAAAGGACAGGAATTTTGCAAACATTGCTCCCAACTAACACCCATGTGGGCAAATCAGGCCTAATTTTGCTGTCAGTAGCACAATTTGTTGCTCAAGCAAGAATTGAAATGGTCACAACCCCTGGTACAGAAAACATTCTTTTATTTTGTATCATGGGGGTAACTCTTCCACTTCAGCTGGTTGGTCTGCTTTAGAGTGGTTGTTCTCAAGGTGTGTTCTTAGGACAACCAGAGCATCCCTAAGACTTTACTCAGTCTGTGAGGTTCAGTTTCTTTGTACACATCAACAAGAAAACAACACATTCAACCAATTTGATGCAAAAACAAATATGAAAATCCAGCTGTCTTCTGTTAAAGCAGACATTGAATAGATTTTACAAATATGTAAGATAATGCTGCTCTCTTTTCTGAAAATATACAGTCATTTTTCATTAAAATGTTTACTATTTTGCATATTATAGAGAATACATATACTACTGTCATTTTCAATTACATAAATAAATATTTTAAAATGCGACAGTATTAATTTCTAGTATGATAAATGTTGATGGATATAACTGAGACAAAAAAAGTTCTTTTGGTTTCTCAATTTTTAACAGTGTAAAGGGATCCCAAAACCAAAAGGTTTGAGAACTGAATCTCTAGAAAATGTCTCCAACCAATTAAAGCAGAAGGAAAAATTATTTTTCTCTTTAAAATAAATATCTGAGTAATCTGGGTTTATTGGCTCATGCATAATATTTTAAAATAGTCTCCATGACCCTAAATAGTATAAAGTTTTGAGAATATCATTGTTAAAAATCAACAAATGAAAATATTTTGAACATAAGGTATATATTTTTATTCTAGTCTAATATAAACTGCTATGTAAGTTAAATTAACACTAACATTTCCAAATTATTCCCTTGGTGTTATGTGAATTGCATAGTAAAATGTCATGAGTATTCAGAATGATGACCCAAACATATTTTAACATGCTCTCAGTTCCACACTACCCTTATTCCTCATTTGCCACTGCTGTTGGTTATTTCTTTACTGTGTTAGGCATCCAATTTCTTTTTTGAATCAAGTTACCTTTTTAAAAATCTGTTGCATGTTAGTTAGATTTGTTCCTTCCAAAGACTAGAAATATCCGTTAGAAAGTTTTATGCTCAAATGTGTTGACCTTAAAATACAAGCTATGGTCATGCACAGTAGGTACAAAACTAGCACTTATTAAATGAATTGTGTGCCGCGTATTTAGTATCTCAGCTGTGCCTGACTCTTTGTGACCCCATGGACTGTAGTCTGCCAGGCTCATTTGTCCACAGGGATTCTCCAGGCAAGAATGCTGTATTGGGTTGCCATGCCCTCCTCCAGGCGATCTTCCCAACTCAGGGATTGAACCCAGGTCTCCTGCATTGCAGGTGGATTTTTTACAACTGAGCCACCAGGGAAGTCCTTCCCAAGTATTACAAAACTTACTTGTTGCAATTAGCATTACACTGAATAAACTCCTAATTATTTTCTTTTAGGGCTTCCCAGGTCGCTCAGATGATAAAGCGTCTGCCTGCAGTGCAGGAGACCCCGGTTTGATCCCTGGGTCGGGAAGATCCCCTAGAGAAGGAAATGGCAGCCCACTCCAGTACTCTTGCCTGAAAAATTCCATGGACGGAGGAGCCTGGTAGGCTACAGTCCATGGGGTCGCAAAGAGTCGGACATGACTGAACGATTCACTATTTTCTTTTGGGGAAGTTGCATGAACATTGATTAGATTTGTGTGACTAGATTGTTTTTGCAGTCCTCTTGCTTTCTGAACTTAATGGAAATTTGACTTTTCAGGAATTTGAGCTTTTTATTACTTCCCTCAAATTCAAGGTTATGATTTCAAATTATAAGTTTGTATATATGCATCTGAGTCTGTGTGTGTTATTTTGTTTTCTGTGTTCACTAGATGCAGACTTGAAAACATATCTGTGAAGTATTTATTTCATGAATTTTAAACAAGGTTATGGTGATACCATAGAGATTGGATGACTCAGTGAAATCAAGTAGTTAACAAAACTGTTCTTTGCTTAAAATCTTGGTAAAATTGGCCAGGTCTAGACCAGTATAGAAAGACTCTCTCTCATTTTAAAGTCATCTCAAGGGGAAAAATTATTTTGGTTTAGGCAAGCTGATTATTTTTTTCTTTCATAAGTATCTTCCAAAAAATAATTGTTCACTTTTCAAAACCATTTTGACACTGGATGTAGCCTACACAGAATTAAGAATAAAATGATTGGGAATTAAACCTCAAACAGCAGGAGTGGGAACATCTATCTTTTACCTTCGATAGATGTGACAGAGAAAGTTCCTGAGCATCCATACTTCTGCCTAATTGGAAGCATTTTGAAAGTGAGTTCAAGCTTGAAACCACAAGTCTGTGGTTCAAGAAAGCAAAGCTAGTAGTTAAAGGAAAGGGAGGGGGTAAGAAATAAAGAGAAATAAGCTATAGTGATGAAGAGAGAAAGATCATTCCTATCTCTTTAAAGTTATGTAAATCAGGATTTAAAGCAGTCTCATAAGCAGAAACTGAGATTTTACCTGTCACTGATAAATTCTCTGATTAAAAAATGGCAGTGATTTTAGCATAGACCATGGGATAGTAAAAGGAAGATCAACAAAATTATCTGAAAGAAGAATATCAAGACAAATTCTTCACCCAGGTAATTCTTAGTGATATGGGAATGTAAAGCCAATATGATTTGTGAATATTCATATATAGTTGACTGATACTGTATATAATTATATTGTGTTTTATAAACTATTACCAATATTTCTCAATCTCTTTTTCATTGTGAGCCCCATAGGAAGAAAAATTAAGTTAAAATTTAATTTATCCCTAATGCAAGAAATTGAATACTAAGGACTAAGCCCTTTGACTGTGTGGATCACAATAAACTGTGGAAAATTCTGAAAGAGATGGGAATACCAGACTACCTGACCTGCCTCTTGAGAAATTTGTATGCAGGTCAGGAAGCAAGAGTTAGAACTGGACATGGAAAAACAGACTGGTTCCAAATAGGAAAAGGAGTATGTCAAAGCTCTATATTGTCACCCTGCTTGTTTAACTTATGTGCAGAGTACATCATGAGAAACACTGGGCTGGAGGAAGCACAGGCTGGAATCAAGATTGCCGGGAGAAATATCAATAATCTCAGATATGCAGATGACACCACCCTTATGGCAGAAAGCGAAGAAGTAAAGAGCCTTTTGATGAAAGTGAAAGAGGAGAGTGAAAAATTTGGCTTAAAGCTCAACATTCAGAAGACGAAGACCGTGGCATCTGGTCCCATCACTTCATGGCAAATAGATGAGGAAACAGTGGAAACAGTGGCTGACTTTATTTTTCTGGTCTCCAAAATCACTGCAGATGGTGACTGCAGCCAAGAAATTAAAAGACGCTTACTGGGTCATATGGCAGTTCTATTTCCAGCTTTTTAAGAAATCTCCACACTGTTTTCCATAGTGGCTGTACTAGTTTGCATTCCCACCAACAGTGTAAGAGGGTTCCCTTTTCTCCACACCCTCTCCAGCATTTGTTGCTTGTAGACTGTTGGATAGCAGCCATCCTGACTGGCGTATAATGGTACCTCATTGTGGTTTTGATTTGCATTTCTCTGATAATGAGTGATGTTGAGCATCTTTTCATGTGTTTGTTCGCCATCTGTATGTCCTCCTTGGAGAAATGTCTGTTGAGTTCTTTGGCCCATTTTTTGATTGGGTCATTTATTTTTCTGGAGTTGAGCTGGAGGAGTTGCTTGTATATTTTTGAGATTAATCCTTTGTCTGTTGCTTCATTTGCTATTATTGGGAGGGGGGACTGGGATGGGGAATACATGTAAATCCATGGCTAATTCATTTCAATGTATAACAAAAACTACTGTAATGATGTAAAGTAATTAGCCTCCAACTAATAAAAAAAAAATAAAAAATAAAAGACGCTTACTTCTTGGAAGGAAAGTTATGACAAATCTAGACAGCATATTAAAAAGCAGAGACATTACTTAGTCAACAAAGGTCCATCTAGTCAAGGCTGTGGCTTTTCCAGTGGTCATGTATGGATGTGCTGCTGCTGCTAAGTCACGTCAGTCGTGTCCGACTCTGTGCCACCCTATAGACAGCAGCCCACCAGGCTCCTCTGTCCCTGGGGTTTCCCAGGCAAGAGTACTGGAGTGGATTGCCATTGCCTTCTCCTGTATGGATGTGAGAGTTGGACTATAAAGAAAGCTGAGCACCGAATTGATGCTTTTGAACTGTGGTGTTGGAGAAGACTCTTGAGAGTCCCTTGGACTGCAAGGAGATCCAACCAGTCCATCCTAAAGGAGATCAGTCCTGGGTGTTTATTGGAAGGACTGATGTTGAAGCTGAAATTCCAATACTTTGGCCACTTGATGCGAAGAGCTGACTCATTTGAAAAGACCTGATGCTGGGAAAGATTGAGGGCAGGAGGAGAAGGGGATGACAGAAGATGAGATGGCTGGATGGCATCAGCGACTCGATGGACATGGGTTAGTGTGGACTCCGGCAGTTGGTGATGGACAGGGAGACCTGGCGTGCTGCGGTTCATGGAGTCGCAAAGAGTTGGACATGACTGAGTGACTGAACTGAACTGAACTGAAGGTTTTGTTGATTAAAATTGAACTTTGGAGGATTACAAACAATTGTAATATGTAAGGTAAACTGGCTTCACCCCTACCAACTTTCACTCCTTTGGGGCAGTTATTCTCAGTTATTTTCTGGTACTAATCATTTCCAAATCCCTCCAATTACAGATAAAAGAAGTAAGATGATTTACCCTCTATAAACCTATTTTGTCACTCTTGCATGCGTGCACGCTAAATTGCTTCAGTCATGTCCAACTCTTTGTGATCCTATGGACTGTAGCCTGCCAGGCTCCTCTGTCCACGGGATTCTCCAGGCAAGAACACTGGAGTGGGTTGTCATCTCATCCTCCAGGGAATCTTCCAATCCACAAATCCAACCTGCATCTCTTAGGTCTCCTGCATTGAAAGGCAGGTTCCTTACCACTAGCGCCACCTGGAAGCCCTTTATCACTCTTAATTGAAGTTATCTGCCTGCACTTGCTCCTCTTTGGATAGGAGCTGAGCTATGTCTGGAAGGAAACCCAAGAAAGGAGAAGTGGGCCTCTTCCCATAGATATTGTCTGGGAGAAAGCCAACCAGTAGATCCCAAGAGAAAAGTACTGATATGGACAGTGTCTAAGTTGGGAAATAGTATAGACACTAGGTGATCAAATCTAAGTGGTCATCTAAGATGTGGAGCCAAGCAGCAAACCCTCACCCATTCTAGAGATATTAACTATGTGGAGGGTTGGAAGTCCTTCACACTTCAACACATCATATATTTTAAGAACAATTATGATCAACTTTTCTTTCAGATCTTGTTCTTTTTTGGTGGTTTGATAGCTCATTTATTCACTTATTGATTTATATATTTTGTGCATATTTTAGGTAGTCTTTCATTGAGGTAACACTGGTTTATGACATTATATAAGTTGCACGTGTACAACATTATATTTCTATTTCTGTATACCCTATAGTGTGCTGACCGCACTTTGGGTAATCTGTCACCATATCTTTGTTCCCTTTACCCGTTTAGTGTTCCTGCCTCTGTCCCTTTTCCTCTGGCAACTACTTCTCTGTTCTCTAGATCTATATGTCTGCTTTTGCTTGTTTTGGTTTGTTCATTTATTTTGCTTTGTTTATCTGCCATGTGTGAGTGAGACCACACAATATTTGTCTCTTTCAGTCTGACTTATTTCACTTAGCACAATACACTCAAGGTCCATCCATATTGCTGCAAATGGCAAGATTTCATCTTTTATCAAATAGCTGAATAGTAAATATTTCATTGTATATAGATGCCACATCTTCTCTATCCATTTGAATCCAAGTCTATGCCCCGACCAGTAATGCTGAAGAAGCTGAAGTTGAATGGTTCTATGAAGACCTATAAGACCTTTTATAACTAACACCCAAAAAAGATGTCCTTTTCATTATAGGGGACTGGAATGCAAAAGTAGGAAGTCAAGAAACACCTGGAGTAACAGGCAAATTTGGCCTTGGAGTACAGAATGAGGCAGGGCAAAGGCTAATAGAGTTTTGCCAAGAGAATGCACTGGTCATAGCAAACACCCTCTTCCAACAACACAAGAGAAAACTCTACATGTGGACATCACCAGATGGCCAACGCTGAAATCTGATTGATTATATTCTTTGCAATCAAAGACGGAGAAGCTCTATACAGTCAGCAAAAACAAGACCAGGAGCTGACTGTTGCTCAGATCATGAACTCCTTATTGCCAAATTCAAACTTAAGTTGTAGAAAGAGGGGAAAACCACTAGACCATTCAGTTATTACCTAAATCAAATCCCTTATGATTATACAGTGGAAGTGAGAAATAGATTTAAGAGACTAGATCTGATAGACAGAGTGTCTGATGAATTATGGATGGAGGTTCATGATGTTATACAGGAGACAGGGATCAAGACCATCCCCACAAAAAAGAAATGCGAAAAGCAAAATGTCTGTCTGAGGAGGCCTTATAAATAGGTGTGAAAAGAAGAGAAGCCAAAAGCAAAGGAGAAAAGGAAAGATATACCCATTTGAATACAGAATTCTAAAGAATAGCCAGGAGAGATAAGAAAGCCTTCCTCAGTGATCAATGCAAAGAAGCCTAGAGATCTCTTCAAGAAAATTAGGGATACCAAGGGAATATTTCATGCAAAGATGGGCTCAATAAAGGGCAGAAATGGTATGGACCTAACAGAAGCAGAAGATATTAAGAAGAGATGGCAAGAATACACAGAAAAACTATACAAAAAAGATCTTCATGACCCAGATAATCATGATGGTGTGATCACTCACCTAGAGCCAGACATCCTGGAATGTGAAGTCAAATGGGCTTTAGGAAGCATCACTATGAACAAAGCTAGTGGAGGTGATGGAATTCCAGTTGAGCTATTTCAAATCCTCAAAGATGATGCTGTGAAAGTCCTGCACTCAATATGCCAGCAAATTTGGAAAAATCAGCAGTGACCACAGGACTGGAAAAAGTCAGTTTTCATTTCAATCCCCAAGAGAGGCAATGCCAAAGAATGCTACCACATGATTGCACTCATCTCACACACTAGTAAAGTAATGCTCAAAATTCTACAAGCCAGGCTTCAGTAATACGTGAACTGTGAATGTCCAGATGTTCAAGTTTGTTTTACAAAAGGCAGAGGGACCAGAGATCAAATTGCCAACATCCATTGGATCATCAAAAAAGCAAGAGAGTTCCAGAAAAATGTCTATTTCTGCTTTATTTACTACACCAAAGCCTTTGACTGTGTGGATCACAATAAACTGGAAAATTCTGAAAGAGATGGGAATACCAGACCACCTGACCTGCCTCTTGAGAAATTTGTATGCAGGCCAGGAAGCAACAGTTAGAACTGGACATGGACCAACAGACTGGTTCCAAATAGGAAAAGGAGTACATCAAAGCTCTATATTGTCACCCTGCTTCTTTAACTTATATGCAGAGTACATCATGAGAAACGCTGGGCTGGAGGAAGCACAAGCTGGAATCAAGATTGCTGGGAGAAATATCAATAACCTCAGATATGCAGATGACAGCATACTTATGGCAGAAAGTGAAGAAGAACTAAAGAGCCTCTTGATGACGGGAAAGAGGAGAGTAAAAAATTTGGCTTAAAGCTCAACATTCAGAAAACTAAGATCATGGCATCTGGGCCCATCACTTCATGGGAAATAGATGGCGAGACAGTGGAAACAGTGGCTGACTTCATTTTTCTGGTCTCCAAAATCACTGCAGATGGTGATTGCAGCCATGAAATTAAAAGATGCTTACTCCTTGGAAGAAAAGTTATGACCAACCTGGATAGCATATTAAAAAGCAGAGACATTACTTTGTCAACAAAGGTCCGTCTAGTCAAGGCTATGGTTTTTCCAGTGGTCATGTATGGATGTGAGAGTTGGACTGTGAAGAAAGCTGAGTGGAAGAATTGATGCTTTTGAACTGTGGTGTTGGAGAAGGCTCTTGAGATTCTGTTGGACTACAGGACACCCAACCAGTCCATCCTAAAGGAGGTCAGTCCTGGGTGTTCATTGGAAGGACTGATGTTGAAGCTGAAACTCCAATACTTTGGACACTTGATGCAAGAGCTGACTCATTGGAAAAGACCCTGATGCTGGGAAAGATTGAGGGCTAGAGGGGAAGGGGCAGACAGAGAATGAAATAGATGGTTGGATGGCATCACTGACTCAATGGACATGAATTTGTATAAACTCCAGAAGTTGGTGATGGACAGGGAGGCCTGGCATGCTGCAATGCATGGGGTCGCAAAGAGTCAGATACGACTGAGCAAGTGAACTGAACTGATTGTAAGTGATACTGTAATGAACATAGAGTGCATAAATCTTTTCAAATAGTGTTTTGAATTCTTCAGATAAATACCAATAGTGGAATTTCTGGGTTATATATTAGTTCTATTTTTTAATTCTTTGAGGAATCTCCACACTATCTTCCATAGAGGCTGCATCAATTTACACTCCCACCAACAGTGTATAAGTGTTTCCTTTTCACCAGATCCATGCCAACACTGGTTGTTTCTTGCCTTTTTGATAACAGCCATTCTAATGGCTTAAACGGATACCTCAGTGCTGTTCTCTTTAGGTCTTATGGTTTCTTGAAAACTGTCATATTTTTGGTCCCATTTTCTTTTGGGAACAGATGCTACGGCTCTTCCCTTCATTTGCCTCCTTTCTTATTTTCCTTGGATTTCCTTATTTTCGTCAAAATTGCCAGTCTATGCTTGTGAAGGGCTTCCCTAGTGGGTCAGATGGTAAATAATCTGCCTGCAATGCGGGTAGAGCCGGGTTCAATCCCTGGGTCAGGAAGATCCCCCGGATAAGGAAAATGGCAACCTACTCCACTATTCTTGCTTGGACAAGAATTCCATGGACAGAGGAGCCTAGCAAGCTATAGTACATGGGGTTGCACAAGAGTAGGCACGACTGAGCGACTAACACAACCACAACGATACTTCTGAGATGTTTAGTGTGTTTCTAAGTCTCTGTCATCTGAGATTCAGTTGCGATCTCCTTAGCAACAGAAAAATTTCATTCTTCCTCATGAGAATCATTTCTTGTCAAACTCATCGAATGAGTTTGTCAAAGAAAAGTGTAAGCACTTGAATCAATGCTGTTATCACCAAAATACAAACTTCTAACTCTACACTAATTTTAAATAGATTTTATCCCCTTTTGTAAGAAGCAGAGGGACATTTTCAAGTATGTTAATGGATTTCCTGCTATTGATGAAAAACACTTTGGACTGCTTATTTCTCCAGAGAAAATGTTTAAACTACGTTAATAATTTCTGGATTACTAAAGATCTGATTAAAAAATATGTTTTTAGAGATTTGCTTGAACTTCTATGACTTCTATGAATAATTTCTCACAGTTGGATTGTGGTACACCCCCATGAGTAGTTTCTTATAACATGGGCACATAGTGTAGTCTAATTCTTTGTGTTTACTTATTTTTATGTTTAGTTTTTCTACTAGCACAGAAAAACACTTTTGAAGAAAAGGATATAATTTAATTCAAACCCACTGATTAAATTCCATGGGATGTGGTTGTCCAGAAAAAGAAGTTGGAAGAAGATGAATTTTGAATTTTGTATAGAAAGTGGAACCGACAAAAGGATCTCAGTAGAAAACCCCTGACTCCACCTCTACTGGAAGATAAAAATTGAGAACCACTCTCTCATTCCCTCCCTCACTCTCACTCTTTCTCTCTTTGAGTTGGCAGGGTTATTTAAGGATTTGATCTGTGCTATTGCATGAGCCAAAGTGGTTTAATTTCCTCATAAAGTTGTCTTCTATAGGGTGAGAGGATAAATGGCAAAGTTTATCTCAAAATGGAATTAAAAACATGTGTGGACCATCTCAGAATTTCAAACTCTAAACTTAACTTGGAGATGAAACATCCCAGAAGCAATGCTCAGGGGAACTGATTGAGCTCTAGATATAAGAACTAGGGGGCAGTAACACTGAAGGAAGCAGTACTGAAGCATTCTCCTTGGTGGGAGACAAGTGATAACTCAGGACATCCATAGTTTGGGTGGTGTAAGAAGTGCCTTCACTCAAAGACGTGCTATCTTTAGAGAAATGCATGAAACTCAGTCCTGTCTGGTATAGAGGAATCAGTTAAACCTGGCAGAGTTCCAGGAGATAATGAGTTTTGTTGCACTGCACCTACAGTCAATTTTAGATATTTTCAGATGTACTTTAAGGCTATTAATATTATGAAAAATATAAATCATATATATATTATATCATGTACATAAAATTTTTCTCTTGATGATTTTTGTATGACCCTAATTAACATTATTCAGTAATGCCCCTAAATTACCTTTCTTTTTTTTGCCCAAGTGACATTTCATCTTTCATGAACAAGCATTTCAAATTATAATACTGGTAGCACATCTTCCAGAGAACAATTCAGTTGTGGCAGCATTGCCGTATTGATAGAATACTGTCCAAGCAATATTTTTGAATATTTTATCTCATTTTCCCCTTAGTGTTTAGTGAAAATGAATGATTGGGAAATGGAAAAAAATGATTACTATTTCTAATAATTTGTTGCATAGATCTCATAATCAACATTGTTGAGGCAAAGATGGAGGGGGCATTAAAGATTTGAAATTTTAGGATGAGTAATTGTATATTTAACTATGAAGAAAAGAATAAAAATTTAAAGCTCTGAGTCTGGATAATACTAAGAACATAGGATTCCTACATTATATGGATTACTATATTATATTTATCATCTCATCATAGGGCTTCCCTGGTGGTTCAGCTGGTAAAGAATCTGCCTGTAATGCAGGAGACCTGGGCTCAATCCCTGAGTTGGGGATCTTCCCCTGGAGAAGGGTATGGCTACCCACTCCCGTATCCTGGCCTGGAGAATTTCATGCACTGTTATAGTCCACAGGGTTGCAGAGAGTCAGACACAACTGAGCAATCAGTTTTACCTCATATGTTACACTGGGATAAATTCAAAATTGATAAAATATTTAAAAAAATTAAAACATAAGAGAAGTGGAAGAAATTATGAGAAAAATTCTGTTATTACACCAGAGTGAGAAAGGTCTTTTTGACATGAAAGCCAGATGCTTCAAAGAAAAGATTGATTATTATAGAAACTGCAATGCAAAATCAACCATAAACAAATAAAACAAATATTTTAATTCATATCAAAGCAAAAGAACTATCATATCTAATTAGTTTTATGTCCCTAATATGTGTAAAAAATCCAACAATTGACAATAAAAAGATAAAAGTAGTCATAGAAAAATAGGCAAAGAATAAGAGGAATGCTCTCTACTACATTTTTTTCTAAAGATTTTTTTGATGTGGATTACTCTTAAAGTCTTTAATGAATTTGTTACAACATTGCTTCTGTTTTAAGTTTTGAGATTTTGGCCACGAGGTATGTGGGGTCTTAGCTCTCCAACCAGGGATGGAACGCATAGCCCTTGCATTGGAAGATGAAGTCTTAACCACTGGACCACCAGGGAAGTCCCTCCACTACTTCTTAAGAGTGAGGAAATATTTTTCAGAAGCCTCCTGCAGACTTTCCTTCACCTTAGCCCTGATTGAATTATGTACCTATATTATCAATAGAAAGGGAAAAGTGTGTGTCATTATGGGTTTAATGAGATCAGTTAATGGATTTGGACAGTTAGCCATAGTGAGCACTGCATTGGCTCACACTTAAGTTAGAGATGTAAAACAAACAATGGTGTGTATTCTGCCTCCCCATTTGTTTGAAGAAAAAGAACCTATTTTGATAGAAAAGAACTTAAGATGGCTATGATTAAAAGCTCATTCTCAGTGTGGCTGACCTTGAAGCTCAGGATCCTAAAACTCCTTCATCAAGAAGGGAAACTAAAATCCCTACATCTCCTGATTAACAATCTAGGGATTCTTTAGTATTACCCTCAATCTTTTTCTGAAGCAAAGTATATTTTGAAGAACTAAGATGCTAATGCTTTTCATGAAAGTAAGTTATCAGTAATCAAAATACCAAAAAAGCTGGATCTTCTTAGCATTTCATTATTAGATGTCCTATGTTTTCTGGTGTTCTCAGGTTTTGGGCTTAAGTCTCCTGCCTCTGGATTCAGTTTTCTCCAAGATTTTGAAATCAAAATATTTCTACCATTGCTATTGTTGACCTCTCTTTCTAATAAAGCACTTCACTATTTCAGATGTTGTGTGCATTATTTAGCATTGCAATTATACACTGACATTAATTACTTGCTCTCCAGCTGCAATAATTTAAAAACCTGTTATTTTAATTTTGTGTTGATCAAGCACAATTTATGTCAGCCTACTCACAAATGTGACATTGTATACTGTTTTCCCTTGATTTTTGTTACTAATTACTTTTATAATATATAAAGTCAAAATTATATGAAATTGGAAAGATAAATTTTTCATTGGATACATCCCTAGAAGAGATAGGAGAAATATAGCCATTTCCTGGTGAATTTTAAGAGAATTTAAATAATTACATGTTTACATGGTACCTTAAATAGGATTGAAACTTATATTTAACTATTTTGTATTTCTTAAATTGTTTTTTGCATTAGCATAATATATTGAATAATTAAAGCAGATTCATGTGAAACTTGAAACTAACCAATGTCAAACCTTACAAATTGTTAACTAGATGCAGGCAAGAATAGGGCACAGATGAAATTTATTTTCCCTAGAGGTATTTGGAACCATCAGATTCAGCTACCCAAAATATCCCTTTTCTCTATATTAATATGTATTTGTTTCAAAAATTTTGAGCAATGTATATAGAACCATTGTTTGTCAGAGGAGTCATTATAAAAGTCTCCATTTTATACTTCATTAATAACATAGCTTATGTGACTACTACATTCTCCAATCAGATATGCTCCCTGAATCCATAAATTCAAGGTTTATTTATGTGAAGAAATTTAGGAATATCTTGTTTAAAAGAAATTTTATAGGTAGAACCTTTCCATTAGGAATATCATTAATGGTTTATAAAGGGCGTTGATCCAGGCCATTCATTCACAGCGGAGTATAGATAGGGGAGTCCAGTAATGGTTAGTTAATGAGCCAGTTTTGAAATAAAAGTAAGGCTATCATTCCCATCAGTCTTTAGAAATTACTTTTCTGGTATATTTGCTTTCCTTTTTTTAAAAGAAATTTACTAACAAAGCAGAGATGCTGCTATTACTTATCATTCTTTAAGAAGGGAAGCCAGGCTATACATCTCAAGACATTAATATCTACTTTGACTCTTGAGAATTTTATACCCACAAGGTCAGTGAGTTTTTGTGCCAGAGATGATTTTTCACTAACTGATTCCATTTTCATTTGAAATTTGATTCAAAGTTCTCTGTACATTTTTTTCCTTCAGAGAAAAAAGAGAAGTGGGTCATTCAGAGTCCAGAGAAAGGAAATATTATATTTCACTATGTTTATTACAATAGATTATTGAAGTCAAGAGTTTTAGAATCTTTGTGCTTTTAACAGTCAACAATAACTTAATTTATTGACTCAATATTTAGTTACGAGTATAGTCAAATATGAGTAGACAAAATCACTTTCTTGAATTATGTCATCAACATCTTTTCCATTACCTAGAGAATAGAGTCCCTCTGTTATATTCTTTTGGTCTTAGAAAGTACAGTTCAGTTCAGTTCAGTCGCTCAGTCATGTCCAACTCTTCGCAACCCCATGAACTGCAGCACACCAGGCCTCCCTGTCCATCACCAACTCCTGGAGTCCACCCAAACCCATGTCCATTGAGTCAGTGATGCCATCCAACCATCTCATCCCCGTCGCCTCCTTCTCCTCCTGCCCTCAATCCCTCCCAGCATCAGGGTCTTTTCCAATGAGTCAGCTCTTACCATCAGGTGACCAAAGTATTGGAGTTTCAGCTTCAACATCAGTCCTTTCAATGAACACCCAGGACTGATCTCCTTTAGGATGGACTGGTTGGATCTCCTTGCAGGCCAAGGGACTCTCAAGAGTCTTCTCCAACACCACAGTTCAAAAGCATCAATTCTTTGGTGCTCAGCTTTCTTTATAGTCCAACTCTCACATCCATACATGACCACTGGAAAAACCATAGCCTTGACTAGACAGACCTTTGTTGACAAAGTAATGTCTCTGCTTTTTAATATGTAGAGGTTAAAAACTCTAGGTTGGTCAAAACTTTCCTTCCAAGGACTAAGCATCTTTTAATTTCATGGCTGCAATCACCATCTGCAGTGATTTTGGAGCCCAGAAAAATAAAGTCAGCCACTGTTTCCACTCTTTCCCCATCTATTTGTCATGAAGAGATGGGCCCAGATGCCATGATCTTAGTTTTCTGAATGTTGAGCTTCAAGCCAACTTTTTCACTCTCCTCTTTCACTTTCATCAAGAGGCTCTTTAGTTCTTCTTCGCTTTCTGCCATAAGGGTGGTGTCATCTGCATATCTGAGGTTATTGATATTTCTCCTGGCAATCTTGGCAGACCAAATGCACATAGTGGAGAATACAGCCTAAAAGGAACTGCAAAATCGTATGGCAAAAGGAGTGGATATAAATTGGGGCCATCATTGTGATATATGAGCCCCTATGAATGTTTGTTCTTATTTGGTAGTTATCCTTTATAATGCTTTATAATTATAATTCTTTATCATTATAATACATAATTTATAGTGAAAAATTCCTTCTCATCATATTTAACTTACTTTTTTTCTGTTCACCTCCCATTATTCTGTCTCCTATTTATAAACTAATTTCGATCCTTCGTTTAGGTGATAGAGTGCTTTCATATAAACTATCTCAAGACAGGTATCCTTGCCATTTTGCAGATGAGAAAAGAGTCCAATAAAGTTCTGTGAGCTGTCCGTGGTGACACAGTGAGTAAGTGGTAGACCTGAGAATGGGCTCTGGGCTCATGTCACCTCACCATGATGTCCTTCCAAAGGACCAGTAACATTTTAATTCAAGTATTTAGTGTTTAGATTCCAAGAAGGAAGAGCTGCAGCATTTTAGGTATCATGGTAGACAAACTTGACTTCTTGTTTCTGAAAGAGGATGATTTTAGACCCCAGTTAAGTTTCCTATGCTATTTGTTGGTCTTGCTTATATCAAGTATTTTCTCTATTTGTGTCTGAATAGAGAATTAGAGTCTAGGCTAGTAGAGAGTTTTATATCAGCATCTTTTCTTTCCTCTTTTCTTGTCATTATCATCCAGTATACACTAATTGACAGCCTAATGCTATTTCAAATATCTCAAAACAAGATTAATTAAAGTGAATTGAAAGTGATGGCTTATTTTGTTTATAAGCATTTCTGAACCAAATGTTATGATAGTGTGGTGAGGTTAGCATGTTGGAGGGAAAGTCTGAAAAATTCAAAAGGACCTTTTCTCCATTGCACATAATTATAATACCAAGCTAGTTTTCCTGGAGAGATATTGCAACTGCCTGTTTTTTTCCCCTACTCTAATAAATTATCTTCACAAGGAGTAAAGTGGTTCAGATTATGATTTTTTCCCCTTTCTTTTTCCAATGAAAAATAATAGAATTCTTATTAATCATAACTGCATAGTCCCATGTACTTGAACTATATCTATACTACTTTAGCATCTTGGAAGTTAGTATGTTTTGTGGCATATTTTCCTCTTTTCATGGTAGATGGTTAAATCGCTATGCCCTTTCCTGAGATTACTATGTCCAGTGCAACCCACCTTCTGCTCATCAAGGCACTTCAAACCATGCAAGAAGAGACTGTAGTGGTAGGAGATTACTCATCCTGAGCAAACTCTGCATAAATTCTTCCTCTCCTGGCCATGTTGTCTTTTGCTTTGTTAAACTGTCATTTCTAATTTTCTATCCATTGATAATATGAGATGTAACTAAATCCCCAGATGTGTAGTAATAAAATAACTCTAGCCTTCTGACAGCTGGATTAAGAAGTAGTCAAACTTTGTCCAGCAGACATGCCCCAGGTAAATAACTAATGGGTGAATTGAGCTGAATGCCGTATGAATCAAGCTGCCCGTCAGACACAGATTTGAGAAGGGAATATATTTAAGCCTATAATTTGATTGTGCAGGGAGTTGAGAGCAAGGTACTCCACTTTTCTAGTCTCAAATACTGACCCTGGATAGGGTTCTCCTCACTCAAGAATGTATAAATAGAATCATTTAGAAAATCTCTATCTTTGAGAGGACTTTCATATGATAAACAAAAGAGAATTTTAGAAAACATTTTTAGGTCCTTACAAATGCACAGAATAGATGGCTTAAATGGGATAGGAGAGGGAACCTCAAGATATGATATGGAAAGTGACTTTCCACATATAGGAAAAGAATGCAATGACTTCTTTTTATGGCAATGATGTAAATTAAATAAGCTATCAGGCATCCAGAAATGTTGGAAACCATAGTTAAGATCAGGGGCTTCCCAAGTGGCACAGTGGTAAAGAAACCACCTGTCAAAGCAGGAGGCACAAGAGACACAGATTTGATCCTGGGGTTGGGAAGATCCCCTGGAGTAGGAAATGGCAACCTGTTCCAGTATTTTTGCCTGGAAAATTTCATGGGCAGAAGAGCCTGGCAGGCTATAGTCCATGGGGTTGCAAAGAGTCAGACATGACTAACCAACTGAGCAAACACACACAGCTAGGATCCTTAAATACTAAGCTGATTCATAAGTGAGTAAAGAAAATTGTGGCAAATATGATTAATGAATTCATACTATGTCATCTGCTTTATTCTCCCCACTTAGCATTTGGCACTATGACTTATTTTTAAGTTATAATTAATTTAGGAAATAATTTAGGAAATGGAAGACTGACAAAAGAAGAGCAAAAGAAACTGGAAACAAATTGTGGTTAATCACACTAACGTTTTAATTTTTGGTTGGTTTGTCAATTCTGCATTCAATAAAAATTATATCTTTAAGTATTTTTCAAATTATTATATGATTTCATAAATTAATAGTCTAATTGTCAGGATGACTGGATTTTCTTTATAAAATGTTTCTTGCTAGAAAATATGTAGTCTTTGGTGCTTTTAAAAATCCACTTTAGATCTGTTTCTTTAAAGTTCTTCAAGGAAATGTTTACTTTCAAGCTAATATAACAGCTCTGTTGTAGGATATTTCACTAGTGTGGTAGACTTTGTCAACTTTGGCCTTGAACAACTAATTTCAATAAAAAAGGAGAGGGTTGAATAGATAAAACATGGAATTTGTTAGGATGGTGAATTTATTCTGTATGGTATTCTTGTAGGGTACATGACATTATGAGTTTATTAAAATGTATAGAATTTTATGGGTTTCTATGGTGGCTCAGGAGTAAAGAATCCATCTGCAATGCAGGAGATGCAGGAGACGGTTTCAATCCCTAGATCAGGAAGATCCCCTAAAGGGGAAAACAACAACACACTCCAGTATCCTTGCCTGGAAAATACCAGGGACAGAGGAGCCTGGTGGTTACAGTCCATGGGCGCAAAAAGAGTCGGACACAACTGAGTGAGCACACATGCATGCATAGAATATCATAACAGAAAGAATGACCATAATGTATGCATTTTAAAGTGGTCTCTAGATTTCAAGTGACAAGAAGCAGAATCAGAAATTACAGAGCTGAAAATATGGACCATTTCTTATGGAAAAAGAACATGTAACTCAGAGTTCAGAGCCAAAAGCCCAAAAGGCCAAGCAAAAAGCCATGGCAACTTTCTCTTAGGAAACAGAACTGGTTCCATTCTAGGGACTGGTGATATGCCCATATAGATTTCAGAACTGCTATGAAACAGTGATTGATATATGCCTTCTGTTCCATATTTTGAAAAACAGCTCTCTATTGACTCCTGATAATTAAGCCCTGTATAACTCCCTCCACTCAAATCTAAGTTAACTCTATGATTCCCTTTTGACCAATAGAATACAAGAGCAGTTATAACCAGTGAATTCCTTTTTTTTTTTTGACATTTCATTTTATTTATTTTTATTTTTTCCCTTTTATTTTTATTAGTTGGAGGCTAATTACTTTACAATATTGTGTTTTTTGCCATACATTGACATGAATCAGCCATGGATTTACATGTGCTCCCCATCCTGATACCACCTCCTGCCTCCCTCTCCATCCCATCCCTCTGGGTCTTCCCAGTGCACCAGCCCTGAGCACTTGTCTCATGCATCCAACCTGGGCTGGTGATCTGTTTCATCCTTGATAATATACTTGTTTCAGTGCTATTCTCTCAGACATCCCACCCTTGCCTTCTCCCACAGAGTCCAAAAGTCTATTCTGTACATCTGTGTCTCTATTTCTGTTTTGCAAATAGGGTTATCATTACCATCTTTCTAAATTCCATATATATGCATTAGTATACTGTAATGGTCTTTATCTTTCTGGCTTACTTCACTCTGTATAATGGGCTCCAGTTTCATCCATCTCATTAGAACTGATTCAAATGAATTCTTTTTAATGGCTGAGTAATATTCCATGGTGTATATGTACCACAGCTTCCTCATCCATTCGTCTGCTGATGGGCATCTGGGTTGCTTCCATGTCCTGGCTATTATAAACAGTGCTGCGATGAACATTGGGGTACACGTGTCTCTTTCAGATCTGGTTTCCTCGGTGTGTATGCCCAGGAGTGGGATTGCTGGGTCATATGGCAGTTCTATTTCCAGTTTTTTAAGGAATCTCCACACTGTTCTCCATAGTGGCTGTACTAGTTTGCATTCCCACCAACAGTGTAAGAGGGTTCCCTTTTCTCCATACCCTCTCCAGCATTTATTGCTTGTAGACTTTTGGATAGCAGCCATCCTGACTGGCGTGTAATGGTACCTCATTGTGGTTTTGATTTGCATTTCTCTGATAATGAGTGATGTTGAGCATCTTTTCATGTGTTTTTTAGCCATCTGTATGTCTTCCTTGGAGAAATGTCTGTTTAGTTCTTTGGCCCATTTTTTGATTGGGTCATTTATTTTTCTAGAATTGAGCTTCAGGAGTTGCTTGTATATTTTTGAGATTAATCCTTTGTGTGTTTCTTCATTTGCTATTATTTCCCCCCATTCTGAAGGCTGTCTTTTCACCTTGTTTATAGTTTCCTTTGTTGTGCAAAAGCTTTTAAGTTTAATTAGGTCCCATTTGTTTATTTTTGCTTTTATTTCCAATATTCTGGGACAACCAGTGAATTCTTGTAGTTTCAACCTGTCCCACAGCACAAGCTGCCCATCAGTTGACAGTGAATAGAACTCTGATTAGCTCCATTCAGTTACTTTTGATGAAAGACCATGTGTCACTCCTTTAGAGAATAAAACTTTTCAGGTGAACCACTGATATTTAAATTGTTTCACTTATTTTTGTTTTTAAAAGCATCACAAAATTACTGTAAAAATGTATATTTTACTGAGTCAAATGAAATATTATCTATATCAAAGTACAATTCAAGGTAATTTTTGATTGGGCAACATTTGGCAATAAGAAAATTATTTCCTAAAATTGTCAGACTCTGGGTCTGAATTAAAGAAAAGACAACTTGAGGGAAGTGAGTGACAATGAGTTTGTTTTAGAGATGTAATTCATTACTTGAATTTAATCTAACCTAGGGGTGATGTTTACTTTTTGCTTCTGGTTTTTCTCACCCTTTTGTTAAAATAGCAGGACTAGTTTCTTCAGTAAATGAGGACATGACCTAGAATGTTAGGCCTGTGACTCCAGGATTTCAGCATGACAGTTTTACAATAGAAATTCCATTACAAATGGCATCAGTGTTTGATTCTTACTTATGGTTCTTTTCAATCAAGCAGAGAATAAAAAGCAGCCTCATGAAATGCAGCAAAACTGCATGTTAGAGGTCAAGATGATAAAGAGGATTTCTATCCCCTCTCCATTCAAGAAAACTCATCAGAACAACAAAAATATCATAAACTTTCTAATGCCTAAGAAATGACCAAGGAATAAGAATTTAGAGCAGCCTGATACCTCTACTATGAAGTACAGTCCCAGAGATTGTGTTGACACCATTAATTATTATGGACCAAATACTATTCCTAAGGCTGTCTGCAATATTTAAATAGCTGGCTAAACTATACCCTTTCCTTCCGAGTGTTACTAAAGGTAGGGCTTCCCTGGTGGCTCAGTGGTAAAGAAACTGCCTGCCAATGCAGGACACATGGGTTCAATCTCCATGCTGGAAAGATCCCCTGAAGAAGGAAATGGCAACCCACTCCAATATTCTTGCCTGGGAAATCCCATGGACAGAGGAGCCTGGCTGGCTACTGTCCATGGGGTCACAAAATAGTCAGACATGATTTAACGGCTGAGTGCCCAGAAACATGTATCCTATTCATAATATAATTATTTTTAAATGTCATCCTGGGGTTCCACAAAATAGAACCTTTTAGTATAGAATCCCAGCACAGGCTTACTGCTGTGGAACTCTTAAATATGACTGCTGAGCAATCTTTTCCTCTTTCTGTGACAGTAGCCAGATTTTCCTTTGCAGACTCAACTTTCTCATCCTTAGTCCATGTGACCGCTTTGAATAATACCACCCAGCTTAAGGAATAGTCACACTAGCCTAGAAAATCAGAATTATAGTAATTGGTTCAGGAATTGGCAGGTGCTCCAATTATAACCAATGAAAATGGTAATATCTGGCCTTCTTGACACTATTTTGTAAGAGATGATTCTTTCCCCTAGCAAGGGGCAGCTGGTAGAATGCAAGCCTGGAGCTTCTGGTGACCATATTTACTGTTACTTGTAGGGACCCTCCCTGGGAAAGAAGCCAATGCAGAGGGTGCTGAGAGACAAATTGCTGTCAGCATTCAAATACTCGAATTCTGTCATTTCTGAAACTGTCTTGGAATCTGTCCTATTCATTTTGTAAGTCAGAAAATTCTTCTATTTTTAAGTGTTTGGGTTATCTTTTAATTGTAAACATAAGGATTCTGACTACAGTAGTCATCAAATCAAAAGTTGTTTGTGTAGATTATGTCAGTTATCCACTGCTATATTACAAACAAACACAAAATCAGAAAGAGTATTTTTCTCCCACATCTGTAGCTTGACAAGGGATGCTGACTGATTGAAGGTGAGAATGGCTGGCAGTTCTGCAAATCATGGCTGGGCTTTCTCACTTTCGGGGAAGTCAGTTGACCGAGGCTGGGCTTGGTTGGATTACCTTGGCTCTGCTGCCTGGGCCTTTCATCCTCCTCCTGAGACCAGCTGGCTAGGTGAAGCAGTTTTCTTTTCTCATGGCAATGATAGAAGTGCCAGTGCGCAGGCCTGATCATACAGGTACTTTTCAAGGCGCTGCTTATGTCATAACGGGTGACATTCTATTGGCCAAAGCAAGTCATATGGTTTAGCAGAAGTCAAGGAGTGGGGAAGTATGTCCAGTCCACAGTAGGAAGTCACTGTGTATTTGGGTAGCAAAGGAATAGAAGAAGAGGAATTGAGACAATTGTCTGATATATCACATTGAGACTGAGAGATATAATTTTTTAACAATCCCCTGTCTCCAGTTGATTCTACGCACACTAAAACTTGGGAACTGCAGGCTCTCTGCTGTGATTCTCAGTACTAAATGAAATATCTGGGGGCTTAAAAATTCTGATGTTTAAACCCCAAACCCCAGGGATTTTAATTTTATGGGACCTGGGTATTGGTTTTTAGAGAAAAATGATTTCTGCTTGAGAACCGCTTTCCTAGAAGAATTTGAGTTTCAGAGAAAATCAGTTGTGTTTTCCTCAATGACTGAAATTTTCTATAGAGATGAAATCAGGGGAAAGTATGAATAGAAAACTAAATCATAGAAAAGCAGTTCTTAAAGACTAGTCCTTGGGCTTCACTAGTGGTTCAGATGGTAAAGAATCTGCCTGCAATGCAGGAGACCTGGGTTCGATCCCTGGGTTGGGAAGATCCCCTAGAGGAAGGCATGGCAACCCACTCCAGTATTCTGGTCTGGAGAATCCCTGTGGACAGAGAAGACTGGTGAGCTACAGCCCATGGGGTTACAGAGTCAGATGCGGCTGAGTAACTAACCACAGCAACACATATTCCATAAAGAAGTCTTTCCTAAATATCCCTCTATGTTGGGCATTTATCTGGGCCCTGGGGAAATTGTGGTAAATACAGAGGTATGGATTTACCTCCATGAAGCTGAAAGAGTCTTTTGGAAGATGGATGATCAGTAAATATTTACAAAATATTAGTTAAATAATGGGCTTCCCTGGTGGGTCAGATGATAAAGAATCTGCCTGCAATGTGGGAGACCCAGGTTCCATCCCTAGGTTGGGAAGATCCCTTGGAGAAGGGAGTTAAACAATAGCAAGTATACAAAGTGCTGCAAAAGACGCACAGGCTTCTAGGAGGACAAATAACGGACCTGTTTTACTGTACAAATCCATCTATCACCAGTAGGAAGATAAGAAAGTGGCAAAGGTAAAAAGAGAAACTTCATATTAAAAATTGAGTCATAGCTTTATTTTACAACTAAACTCTCCTCCCCTTTTTTTTTGGTATATATGCCATTACTACTTAATCAGCCTGCCTTAAATTGAATGGATTCAGCAAGAGTCATTCCTTAGAAATATTCTAAGAAATGCAAGACCTGGACCATTAATAATGCCTTCAATTAAGTCATGAGCTAGAATCTGGAGGCCTGTCAGATTTAACCTTCTCATTGATAGTCATTGATTCCAAACTTCTAGAGAGTAAAGGCTTTTACAGAGTGTAAAATTTGTCACATGACCTCCATTATGCATTATTTATGTAATTCTAAACCTGACTCTGTTTAAGGAGTGAGACTTGTTAAAAGTTATAATCTTTAAATTAGAGGTAGAATTGTAATTCATTCAATCTGGCAAGCCTGCCATTTTGGGTTGAGTTTCCATTCAACCCAAATGATTATGACAATCCTAATATAAATTCTGCCAAAAGAGAATTACTACCAGCAAATACAGCTGGTTTTTTTTTTTTTTTTTTTTGAGTCCTGAAATAATGCATCTCCCCTGCTGCCTGGTTTCACAGAGTTATAAGACTTTGTGAAAAACTTCTATATTATAAGACTTTTATGTAGTTACTAAATATTCAATCAAATCCATAGTATTTTTTAATTCTTTAGAAATGAGTTTATTGCTATATTAATTTATTAAAGGCAGTAGTGTGGTTTTCTATTTTTGACATTTTTTCCTGTCATCACATTGTGAGTAAAAAATTATTTAAACATTTTACGTCAAAAGATGCCAATGTTTTCAATTTTGCCTAATCAATGTTCAGAATATACATAGACTTCCATAGAACAGTTGATCTAAATGTTAAATTGGTCTTGCCACAAATATTCATTTCTCATTCATGGAACCATAACCTTTTAAAGATTTCAACTCTATTTTTAGGCTGCTGCACTTATCAAATTTAACATTTAAATTTGACAAAGATATTATATTTCTATTGCTGAGTAACAACTTACTGCAAATTTAGGGCCTAAAACAATACATATCAGTTATATCAGAGTTTCAGTGGATCAGGGATTCAGTTGTAGCTTCGTTGGGCCCTCTGCTTCAGCCCCTCTCAGAAGACTACAATCGATGCATTGCCTGGGGGTTGGGTTCTTACCTGGAGGCTAGGTCTTCATATTCAAGTGGAAAAATGTGTTTCTTGCAGTAGAGATCAGAGAGGTTTACTTCTTTTCCTGGCCAGAAGGGGGGCGTCTTTCTGACACTTAACCTTCTTCGAAAGTCTCCTTTGGTAGATCAGAGCTACTGAGGAAGATCTCCTATTTGCTGAACTGAAAGTCAACGGACTGGTAACCTAGTCAAAGGAGTGGAGTGCAGTAACATTATCTTCATGAGTTCTGCACACATTTCGGGGGAGGTTATACAGGGGAGGATAAAGCTGGGTGGAAATCTGGGGGGCTGCAATGGTCTGAATGTGTCCCCCTAAATTCAGATGTTGAAATTTTAGCTCCCTAACATAGGATGACGTGGTTGGATGGCATCATGGATACAATGGACGTGAGTCTGAGCAAACTCCGGGAGATAGTGAAGGACAGGGAAGCCTCGTGTGCTGCAGTCCATGAGGTCACAAAGAGTCAGACACTCCTGAGCAACTGAACAACAACAAAGATGATAGGAGGTGGGACCCTTGAAAAGTACTTAGGTCATGAGGGTAGGTTTTACATACATGGGATTTTATATATATTAGTTGCTCAGTTGTGTCTGACTCTTTGTGACTCCATGGAATCCTTGCAACCCCAGAGGAGCCCACCAGGCTCCTCTGTCCATGGAATTCTCCATGGGATTGAAGTGAAGTGAAGTGAAGTTGCTCAGTCATGCCCGACTCTTTGAGACCCCATGGACTGTAGCACAACAGGCTCGTCTGTCCCTGGGATTTTCCAGGCAAGAGTACTGGAGTGGGTTGCCATTTCCTTCTCCAGGGGATCTTCCTGACCCAGGGATCGAACCCAGGTCTCCTGCATTGTAGGCAGATGCTTTCGCATCTGAGCCACAGGGAAGTCCCCTCCATGGGATTAGCATTTTTATAAATGAGGGTCTCAGGAGACACTGCCCCGTCTGTCAAGTGAGGACACAGAGAGAAATCTTTGTAACCTAGAAGGGGGCCTTTATGCAACCATGCTTGCACCCTGATCTCAAACTTCTAGCCTCCAAACTCAGCAATAAATTCCTGTTCATGGTTTTAATGATAGTATCCTGAATAAACTAAGACAGAGGTCATCTTCAAGTTCTGCCTACCACAGAGAAAAACTTCATCCTTGGAGTTGCCTCCTTGTAAGGAGACATCTTATATAATGAAGACAATTTCTTCATTCCAAAATATTTCAAAGTGACTACTATATATCAGGCACTGTTTTAGATGTTGGGGATATGACAAAGAATAAAAGAAGGAAGTTACTACTCTCCTGAGTTTTCCATTCTATTGCAAGGCAGTTCAGTTCAGTTCAGTTCAGTCACTCAGTCGTGTCCGACTCTTTGTGACCCCATGAATCGCAGCACGCCAGGCCTCCCTGTCCATCACCAACTCCTGGAGTTTACTCAAACTCATGCCCATTGAGTTGGTGATGCCATCCAGCCATCTCATCCTCTGTCGTCCCCTTCTCCTCCTGCCCTCAATCCCTCCCAGCATCAGGGTCTTTTCCAATGAGTCAACTCTTCACATGAGGTGGCCAAAGTACTGGAGTTTCAGCTTCAGCATCAGTCCTTCCAATGAACACCCAGGACTGATCTCCTTTAGGATCGACTGGTTGGATCTCCTTGCAGTCCAAGGGACTCTCAAGAGTCTTCTTCAGCACCACAGTTCAAAAGCATCAATTCTTCGGCACTCAGCTTTCTTCAGAGTCCAACTCTCACATCCATGCATGACTACTGGAAAAACCCTGTCCTTGACTAGATGGACCTTTGTTGACAAAGTAATATCTCTGCTTTTTAATATGCTATCTAGGTTGGTCATAACTTTCCTTCCAAGGAGTAAGTGTCTAAATTTCATGGCTGCAGTCACCATCTGCAGTGATTTTGGAGCCCCCCAAAATGAAGTCTGACTGTTTCCACTGTCTCGCCATCTATTTCCCATGAAGTGATGGGACCAGATGCCATGATCTTAGTTTTCTGAATGTTAAGCTTTAAGCCAACTTTTTCACTCTCCTCTTTCACGTTCATCAAGAGGCTTTTTAGTTCTTCTTCACTTTCTGTCATAGGGTGGTATCATCTGCATATCTGCGGTTATTGGTATTTCTCCCAGCAATCTTGATTCCACCTTGTGCTTCTTCCAGCCCCGCGTTTCTCATGATGTACTCTGCATAGAAGTTAAATAAGCAGGGTGACAATATTCAGCCTTGACGTACTCCTTTTCCTATTTGGAACCAGTCTGTTGTTCCATGTCCAGTTCTAACTGTTGCTTCCTGACCTGCATACAGGTTTCTCAAGAGGCAGGTCAGGTGGTCTGGTATTCCCATCTCTTTCAGAATTTTCCACAGTTTATTGTGATCCACACAGTCAAAGGCTTTGGCGTAGTCAATAAAGCAGAAATAGATGTTTTTCTCGAACTCTTTTGCTTTTTCGATGATCCAGCGGATATTAGCAATTTGATCTCTGGTTCCTCTGCCTTTTCTAAAACCAGCTTGAACATCTGGAATTTCACGGTTCACGTATTGCTGAAGACTGGCTTGGAGAATTTTGAGCATTACTTTACTAGCGTGTGAGATGAGTACAATTGTGTGGTAGTTTGAGCATTCTTTTGGATTGCCTTTCTTTGGGATTGGAATGAAAACTGACCTTTTGCAGTCCTGTGGCCACTGCTGAGTTTTCCAAATTTGCTGGCATATTGAGTGCAGCACTTCCACAGCATCATCTTTCAAGATTTGAAATAGCTTCCACTAGCTTTGTTCATAGTGAAGCTTCCTAAGGCCCACTTGACTTCACATTCCAGGATGTCTGGCTCTAGGTGAGTGATCACACCATCACGATTATCTGGGTCATGAAGATCTTTTTTGTATAGTTCTTCTGTTTATTCTTGCCACCTCTTCTTAATATCATCTGCTTCTGTTAGGTCCATACCATTTCTGTCCTTTATTGAGCCCATCTTTACCTGAAATTTTCCCTTGATATCTGTAAAGGCAGCAGATAATAAATACATTAAAAAATATATATATCAAGTGTGCCAAGTGCTATGAAGAATTAAACAAAGGCAGATAAATGGTAGAGAGGAAGAGGGGTAGGTGAGGAAGGGGTGATCAGTGAAGGCTTCCATGATGATATAGCAGGTTTTGAATTCATACTTGATATCATGCAGGGTTGAGCTAAGCAATCATTAGGATAAAACTTCTCAGGCCTATGTGACAGCAAGTACAAAGGATGTGAGGTAGAAGCTTGCTTGATGTACTCTCTGAATAACAAAAAGACTAGTAAGGGCAGGAAGCAAAGAGAGTGAAAGAGTTTATCCCGAGTGATATGGGAAGCCATTTGGAAGGTTCAGATTAGTAAATAACGTGATCTAATTTATATTCTAAAATCATCACTGTGGCTGCTCTGTTGAGTTTACACTGCTGTGGGGCTGCTGCTGTTAAGTTGATTTAGTCCTGTCCAACTCTTTGTGACCCTATGGACCTGCCAGGCTCCTCTGTCCATGGCGATTCTTCAGGCAAGAATACTGGAGTGGGTTGCCATGCCCTCCTCCAGGGAATCTTCCTAATCCAGGCTTCGAACCCATATCTCTTATGTCTCCTGCATTAGTAGATGGGTTCTTTACCACTAGTGCCACTGGGGAAGCCTTTTCTATGGGGCTACCTATTCCCCAAATCCCTTCCTCTTCATTCTTTACTCAGCAGCCCAAGTGTGACATTTTACACCTTTCTCCCCCCCTCTCTGTTCTCAGCACTCCCCAGTCCTGACACTTAAAAAAATATATATATTGTCCATACTCTGCATTATAAAACCCTATGATAGGGGAGAACATAGGACTTTCCTGACAGGGTAAGACATGTAAGAAACAGTGACAAAATTCCTGTAGTGTTGGATCCTTTGCAAAAATAATTGCCAGCATCTCTGTCAAGCTTAATGCAGAGCCTTACCCTGGAATAAGGATGTCAGTATCAAAGATGAAACAACAAATTCAGAAGGTGGCTCTATGAAAACAAAATCTGAGATGTCCTTTTCCCTGACATCTCACAAAGAGACTCTAGATCTTGAAGTATTGTTAGTCTGATAGGAAGAGCTCTTGACACCTCCTAAATAAATAGGAATAAACAGCACTGCCCAAATAGGTCTTCAGGAAAAGAACACGGAAGTGCATGTGGGTCTTGCTTACTAGGTTCTGAGCCTTTCTTCTTTCCTCTCTTGACTTCCCTGGTGCCTGTACAATCCGTAGCATGTAGCAGAGAGCTCCACACATGTAGACAACTGTCCCCAGGTACATTATGATTCACACTTTAATTGAATCCCACTTGCTAGTAAATGCTACAATCAAAAGTTACATGGAATAAAAAACCTATTAACTCTTTTAAAAACAATTCTTAAAAATTTTAATTGGAGAATAATTACAATATTGCGTTGGTTTCTGCCACACATCAACATGGATCAGCCATAGGTATACATATGTTCCCTCCCTCTTGAGCCTCCCTCCCGCCTGCCACCCCATTCCACGCCTCCCAGGTTGTCACAGATCCCCGGTTTGAATCCCCTGAGTCAGACAGCAAATTCCCATGGCTATCTATTTTATATATGTTAGTGTGTGTGTTTCCATGCTATGCTCTCCTTTCATTCCAATCCCACCCTTCTTCTTGCCTCCTCCCTGTGACCATAGTCTGTTCTCTATGTCTGCATCTCCACTGCTGCCCTGAAAAGAGATTCATCAGTATCATCTTTCTAGATTCCATATGTATGAGTTAATATACAATATTTGAAAAAAAACCCCAACTCTTGCTGTTTTCTAACTCTTGTGTCAACTCCCATAATCTTGAGCCCAGGGAATTTTGTGTTTATCCCAAAGTACTAATTTTCACACTTATGATTTCAGATTGTAAATATCTGATTGAGTCATGACTTCTCCCATTTCCCATCAATTCTTTTCTTTTTAGCAACACAACTGTTTTCAGGAGTGATTACTAGCCACCCCGAAATATAAAACAGGTAAGAGCAAGTGAATGTGACCTCATAGTTTAGTTAATCCTAATTTGGATAAAAATGTGTCACTGCTTAAAGGAACTTAGAAGAGAAAAAGCACACCCAGAAACCTCTATTCTCCTCATATGCATGTATGTTGTTTAGTATTTTCCTGATTGGAATTCTATTTTCTACATCTTTTTGCACAGTTCTTAAATATATGTAGCAAGTTATAAGAAAGGTATAAGAGGATTTTCATTTTTGGTTAAAGTAGATATATAGTCAAAAAACCTGACAGCCAAGTTCCAAGTCTGCCAATTACTGCTTGTGTTGGTTGTGTTGTGTTGTGCTTAGATGTGCCCAACCCTTTGAGACCCCATAGACTATAGCCTCTAGGCTCCTCTATCCATGGCATTTTTCCAGGCAAGAATACTGGAGTGGGTTGCCATGCCCTCCTCCAGGGGATCTTCCTGACCCAGTGATCAAACCTGGGTCTCCTGCACTGCAGGCAGATTCTTTACCACTGTGCCACCTTGTATCACTTTGGCCAAACACTGAATGACTTTGGATCAGCTTTCTAGCTGGAGAAGACTTGGCTACAGTCTGTTGCTGTTCTTAATTTCTGGAGTCAGCTTCTGTTGCTCTAGTTGCTGCTGCCTATTAGAGAAGTTAGTTTACCACCCCAGAGACAAAGGTAAGATTCCCAAGTTGGAGATTAAATGTGTGGAGAGAAACCTTTTGGAAAAGGGATGAAGGATAGCAGAATATATGCTGCCCCCAATATTCCACTTTGATGTAAGGATTATTTTGAGAAACATAGACACTGGAGTAGCTCTGGGAAAAAAGAAAAAGTTGTCCTTTTGAAAGGGAAATTTACATTTATAAAGGAAATCTCCATTTGTAAGGGTGTTTATCTATTTGTGCCAGGAAGAACAGGATGATCCTAAATCAGAAAAGCAGGTCAGTGCAGAAGTTATCCACTTTAATCTGCACGAGAGAAAACTTACCCTTGTTAACTGGAGCTTTTCCTGGTCACTTCCCATAACTGGCCTCCCCCACACCATTCTTTCTTCTGTCTTGAGTTGAAGATGATATTCAAACTTGAGTTCTAAGCCATCTCTGAGAGTTACTCACTTTCCTCTTTGTATCTCCATGTGTACATGTGGTGTACATGCTAATAAATTTTGTTTGCTTTTCTATTTTTCAATCTGTATTTTACTATAGGTTGCCCAGCTAGAATTTAGAAGGGTAGAGGGAAAGTATTTTTCCCTCCCCTGCAGAGGTTTACAGGTGATCTGGTGACAGAATGTGAATAGTAAGAGGTTGAGTGGATGAGATACTCTGGAGCGTCCATGGTACTTTAAGGGAATAAGAAAGTAGAGGAAGGGATTTTTCAATAGTTCATAACATCTATTTTAGATCTCTATTAGTCTGCTTTAAGACATATAATTTGGAATTAGATTTTAATTACTTGTAGTTTTGGAAAGGTATTTCTTTACATGTGATAGTATCCAGGACTATAAGGAACCTGAGAATCTATTTGATTTATAGATGAATGAATGGGATTACTTTGTATACTCTCATTTGATTCCATGTGTTGGCTATAAAAGACTTCCCTGTAGCTCGAACATAAATAACATTCTAGCCACACTGCTCCATTTAACCAAAGTTCTCTGACTTCCTTTTTGACTTTTGCTCTTGTCCCACTTCTTGACTTTTTTTTTCCTTCTGGAGAAAAAGGAAAAGAGATAAAAGGAGAAAGGAAAATAGCAAATGTCAATCAAAAGAGAATCAGGTTACACTGTTTGAAAGGAAAATGTGCATTTCCTTTAATTTCAGGCAGCAGGTCTTTCTCAAAACCATTCCCTCAGAATAAACTTCTTCAAAAACACTTGCTTTTTTAAGGTAAACACAACTCTAAAAAGGAAAAAAATTGGAATTTTCCCTGAAACGCAAAGAGAGACTTTTACACTTCCCTTTTCTTATTTTCTTTCAAAAACCTATGTATGCATCCTTTTGTCAGGGGAGCGTGCAGCTTCCTTGGTTCTGTCTTGCTGCAGCAAAAATTTGAAGAGACAGATGGACCAGTGTTATAGCTCAGTTTTATTGGCAAGCAAAGGAAAAAACATCCTCGAGGTGTGAGGGCAGGCCGACCCCAAAGACGTGAAGAGAAGATAAGCCCTCAGCTCAGTTTTGGTTCCTTTTTTTATGTTTTTTTCTCCTCCCTCTGAGACTGCCCCTAAGTAAATTGGGCTGGTTTGTTTTACCTGAGGTTCTCACTCGACCTTCCTTTGTTCTATTTTCGCGGGCGTTTCCCTTCTTTGTCTTTTAGCCACTTCCATTCTGGAGTCCGTTTTCCTATTCTAACTACCTAATACTTTCTTTGTTCCTTTGATATATATTGATATTATATATACATGTTTTAAAGGCTAAAAAGACTTTTGCCAGTTTTACAAACAAGAAATGTCTTTCAAGGACTGGGTACCATCGCTTTGAAATGTAAATATCAAGAAAGATAGAACCCCTACCTGCCCATCCACAGGGATGTGTAATTGAGAAAGCTGGTTCCAAATTGTAACTACCTGCCTCTCAGAGGGAACTTCTCTTTTTCCTTTTGATAAAGGCAAGTAGTGAACACAAATGGCCACTACAGTTAGCAGGTGAATTTAAGATGAGCTATGTGTAAATGAGTGGTGCTGCCAAGTCCTCCTACTGGAAGACTAGTTGTTATTTATGTCATGAAATGAAGACTCATATACACAGCCTTTTGACTCCCAGCAGGCCACATAAGAGTAGGTGTTGGGGCTGAAATACTTCCTTACCAAGAAACGAAGTGTCCTCACAACCTGTGCTGGGCTTATACCTTGTGTGGGAATCTCTTTCCCTGTTTTAGGCTCATTGTGTGTTTCTCTGTTCTACTTAAGCATGCGTGTTTTAGGGCACCTAGGCACCCCCACTACTATATCCACCCCCTCTGAGAAGAGGGTAGGATCCTTCATTGTGCAACGTAAGAGGGGATATGTGCAGGCCTGTTCGCCTGCATCAGCAGCCAGGAGGGACCCACTGGTTATAGGAAGTTGATTCCTGTTGCTGAAGCTGATCTTGCTCCTGTCTGTTCTCTGTAAGCAAAATGTTATTCCAAGCAGAGTTCCTCTGTGTTAAAGGACAAAATACAACCAGGTAAATTTTAAAATCTTATTGGCTTTATTCAGTGATTCATGAATTGAACATCTAATCTAGCAGATAGAAAGAAGTTCCAAAGATCAGTATAAGGTGAGGGATTTTAATAGACTAGAATAAGAAAGAACCACTAGTAGCACAGATAGTAAAGAACCTGCCTGCAGTGCAGGAGGCTTGGGTTGGATCCCTCGATTGGGAAGATCCCCTGGAGAAGGGAATGGCTATTCACGCCAGTATTCTTGCCTAGAGAATTCCATGGACAGAGGGTCCTGGAAGGCTACAATCCATGGGATCTTAAAGAGTTGGACACGACTGAGTGACTAACACTACTCTTACTAAGTAAGAACAAAGAGCTAATACTGGGCATTTGCTGATTGATTAAAACAGGTTTACTTTTCTTCTGTGGACCAAGAGAAGACTTGGAGTCAGGTCAGGTAACTAGTGCTATGTGAGTAAGTGCTGACTGGTTGACCTAGGACTTTCTTTTCTGGGAGAGCCAGCACAGAAACCCTCATTCACGCTGGGGCTTGTCATGAATGACTCTATCATGGACTTAATCTGGTTATGTTACTTGTTGTGTTGTATTAATATTTTCCTTGGTGATTATGGTATCAGGACATAGAGGGCAGAAGTGTTTAGACTTCTGTTGGTGATAAGCTCCAAATGTGTACTTGCTCCAGGCCGCAACTGGTGATAGTTTTTATGTAAGGGGGCAGTGAGGGATGTGCTCCTCTGCCAGTTTCCTCCGTAACTAATAAGCCCACCTGATGCAAATCCCCCTGTAACTGGTAACCTCGCCTAACCCCCAGGATTGAAGACTGCCACCATGTTCTGCCTGCCTACACTGCACACAGCAGGGTGGACTCCAGAACCTTGATTCAGACGTGTAAGTTCCCCTATCCATTAAACTACTGATGTCTGTGTCTCTGACTCTGGGCTCTTTCTTCGGTCTTGAAGCTGGCAAACATGAGGCCTACCGGCCTGCGAGGTGCAGTCCAAGAAGTATTGAGGCTTTCAGTGCTCAGAGAATGTTCCTGTGCTCCTCCACATTTCAGGGTGCGAATCGTTCTCACCAATGGGATGAAGTAATTTGAGAAATAAAAGAGTGTATAGGTCATCTTGTGTCGAGGCTGGCCTGACAAGCAGGGTTTCTGAAAGCGTGATACGGGTGAGAGAATGAGGAACAAGGTAAGAATTCAGTGAAAAGTGAAGATCAGGGGGACCAACACTGCTCCAAGGTGACGGCGCCGAAACTGAATCCAAGCTAGCTTTATTATACTTTCAGCTGTGAAGGAAAGAATATGTGTGAAGGAAAGAATATAAACTATAATTCATGTGTCCTTCAAGGCCAAAGAACAAAATGATCATTAACCATTAAGTAACAAAGAAACAGTAATCAATAACAGATCAGTAACTAAGACTAATATTCTTGTCTATAGATTTTCCACCAGATACATAAGACATGTGACTCAGATGCCAGTTGAGAAACAGTCCGGGGTCATTTTTCTGACCCCAGGATCATATCTTGTTTTCAAGACTATGAACTGTCCCCTCTGGACTTGTTCCAAGAGTCTCATGCCTTATAGCATCCAGTTTATCAATAATTATAAATTTCTCCTGCGGCCCTTGCTGGAGTCTGTTTTTCTTTTATTCTTCCTGTCTCCTACAGTCTTGCTCTTTCTCTCTTGTCCAGATGGCTGGATTAGAAGTATTTCAAGACATAAAGTTTTAAGAAGGAAGCTACCTGGTGAATAAACACTGGGAATAAAATGACTCAAGAGGACTAACTAACCAACATCAGGTTATGATACAGACGAGCAATATAACTTTTCATTGTATACTGATTATTTGTGGTTTAGTTGTTATTGCAGTGTGCATAGTCTATTCTGACTAATAGAGGCAGGAATTTATGACATTTCACAAAAGCAGAATTAGAACGATTGACTCAAGTGGTAAAGGGTCTGCCTGCTAATACAGGAGATGCAGGGGATAGGAGTTCAATCGCTGGGTTGAGAAGATCCCCTGGAGAAGGAAATGTTAATAAACTCCAGTATCTTAGCTGGAAAATGCCATGGACAGAGGAGTCTGGCAGGCTACAGTCCTGGGGTTGCAAAGAGTTGGACAGGACTGAGCGCACATGCATTTATTACCTAAGATTAGATAAAACAGAGTTATTAATATGTTGCTGCTGCTGCTGCTGCTAAGTCGCTTCAGTCGTGTCCGACTCTATGCGACCCCCTAGACGGCAGCCCATCAGGCTCTGCTGTCCCTGGGATTCTCCAGGCAAGAACACTGGAGTGGGCTGCCATTTCCTTCTCCAATGCATGAAAGTGAAAAGTGAAAGTGAAGTTGCTCAGTCGTGTCTGACTCTTTGAGAACCCATGGACTGCAGCCTACCAGGCTCCTCCGTCCATGGGATTTTCCAGGCAAGAGTACTGGAGTGGGGTGCCATTGCCTTCTCCTATTAATATGCTACTGGACAAGAAACTCACGTGAACTATCTAAGCTATGCAGACCCAATGTTAAAATAATCCAAATATCTGATTGTAGTAGCTCAAATAGTTTGAATTAACTTAGAATGTCTAAAAAGTATTTAAGACTTTGCCCTGCACACACGTAAGTTACTTCCATAAATGATTAAGTCTAAAGGCAAAGCTCTTGTATTTTTATAATTTTCTTCCTTTTAGTAGACACTTTCTTCATTTCCTTTTTTCTAGAAACTTTGATATTTTCTCTGCTCAGAGCAGGCACCTTTAGTTCTTTATCACACATCTCATGTTGACGCAAAAGAACTGAGATTACAATCCAGTCTCATCATCTTACATTTAGAGCAGTATTTCTAACCATGATTTGGTCTCTGTTTCACCTGTAAAAATGAGAAGCTACACAAAGAAATAGAAATGCAAAGAAACTTGACAAATACTTAATGGATATAGAGCAGTTCAATGCATGTATTTTTGCATGGACTGATTTTGAATCAGTCCTCCTTATTCTCTTTGCTGAGAAAAGATATGATCTTATTATCAACCTTGAAAGGAAAAAACCTCTAATTTTCTGTGATAGTTGATTAATGTATGGGTCTCTGGGATCAAGTGGACAATACACAAACAGTGATGTTTCAACTCTATTTTCCTTAATTGGCATGGCATGCGTGTATGCTCAGTCAAGTCAGATTCTTTGTGACTCCATGGACTGTAGGCCACCAGGCTCCTCTGTCCATGGGATTTTCCAGATAAGAATAATGGAGCGGGTTGCCATTTCCTTCTCCAGGGGATTTTCCTGATTCAGGGATTGAACCCGAGTATCCTGTATCTCTTGCATTGGTAGGTGGAATCTTTACCACCCAGGTGGTAATCTGGGAAGTCAATTACCAGGGTAATCTTTACCCAGGTGGCTACCTGGGAAGTCAATTGGCATGGCAGCTTTCCCCATGAACTACTCAATGCATGAAGCCATCCTTCAACTGTTTGTGTTCAAAGGTGTTGTAATTGGCAGCAGCAGACGCTGGGTAACCTGGTACATAGAAGAGACATTAGCGTGGCACCAGCTCCTCCCGTTTCTCATCCCACTACCAATACTCGGAATTCCCTTTTGAGAGTCATGGTGCCCAGACTAGAAGCCTCAGCATCAACTAGAAAGTTTTTAGAAATATGAAATTTTGGGCCCCATTTATGATCTGCTGGGTCAGAAACTCTGTGCGTGGAATCTAGCAAGCTGTGTTTTAACAAGTCTTCCAGATGACTCTGATGCTAAAGCTCAACATTTTCTTAAAGCACTGGTACTTATAGGATATGTATTCACTAACAGAATATGGAAGTTCAGACTAGGTTTAATGGGGGATGGAGGGAAATAATGGAGGGATCTAGCCTTGAAGGGAGGAATCCTGATGAGGTGTCAAACAGTAGTCTTTACAGGGAAGCAAATGCCCCAGTTTGGCTTACACACTTTCAGAGAAAGCAGCCAAGCCAAGAAATACTTGACTATTATAGTGAGTTTACAACAGATAATGAGATGGGGAGGGATTAAAGGTTTCCTCCCTCTGTTTTCCTTAGTTGGCATGGCATACATGTGTACTCAATTGTGTCTGACTCTTTGACACTCCATGGACTGTAGACCACCATGCTTCTCTGTCCATGGGATTTTCCAGGTAAGAATAATGGAGTGGGCATTTCCTCCTCTAGGGGATCTTCCTGACTCAGGGACTGAACCCGAGTCTCCTGTATTTCCTGCATTGGCAGGCAGATTCTTTACAATGAAGCCAACTTGGAAGGAAAAATATTAATGGACATGTATGTCTCCAGGCATCCAGCTCTGTGACATCTATCCTTTCTAAGGGAGGGAGATCTGTGAGTCACCCCATCCTTTCCAGATCCTCCAGACCCTGCCTAGTCAAATTGGCTTAAGGCTGCTGTTCCTTCCCAAGGAGTCTCTGCAAAAGCCTGTGAAACCTAGGTGGTGTGGGAATCTATTCTTCAAATGCTGTAGGGCCAACACCAAGGCAAGATATTATATGGAGAGAGACAGTTGTAGTAGGATTTGTGGAAACTCCCCTTCTTTACCTGCCTTGGGTGATGCTGCTCCTTTTCCCTAATCCTGGGAAGCAAGAACAAAGCTGAATAGACTTTGAATAGCTTCCGATTTTAGCCTTTGAAGAAGCTAGTCTCTTGGGTGTACTCTTCTCATCTTTAGGGATCTTGATTCTATTGGGGAAAAAGCGCCATGTTATTAACGAGTATAATAGTAGTAATTATAAACACTGACTCTCAGTCATTAATGTGCATGAGAATCACCTGGGGATTTAGTTACACATGCAGAATCTGATTCAGCACGTCTCCATAGGGACCCCAATTGATGCCAATAATGCTGAGTCCCTAGACCACACCATCAGTATCAAAGATATGAAAAAGGCAAATGGTGCCAAGTTTCTTTCCCAGCAGAAGAAAATAGAGGGCCAGTCTCATTAGTGCCTACAACTAGCTAGAAGAAGCTATTATCTCTGCCATTCACTGCTTCTCTGGCAAAAGAACTTTGCAGTAAGTATTACGGCTTCATTGAGACCACAAGAGCAGGATGTACAGTCTAATTTGTACAACAATTCTGCACAGCAGCCAAATAATAAATGGATATGCTTTAGATTCAAAATCAGAAATCACTTGTGACTAAAGGAAGAATAATTAGGCTTCTATCATAATTGTGGAAGATTAAGTTCTATGCCAGCTTTTATCCTGTAACTCTGCTCTTGCAGAAGCAATCTGCTCATCAGAGTGGTGGGACAGCAATTAAAGTGGCCATTACAGCCAGTGTATGTGAGACAGCAGCAAGATATGATCTTTTCCAAATGTCTGGGAAATTGGATCGTACTTTCAAATTGAACAGGGCTGCCAGACCAAAGGTTGTGATTGCCAGCTAAGATCTAATGTTGATGTTTACTAGCTATGGATAATTAGCTGTAATGATGTTGAAGGCGAATATAGTGTAATGAGTAGATGAAGAGCCAAAAAAAATTGAATGGCTAACCCCATTAGCACATGTGATGGGATAGTACCCATTTGTCTTTTAGTGGCTATAACAGTCAAATCAAATTTTCTCCTTTGAATTGTACCAAAGACTTCATTTATGGCACAAAACAGATGATTCTAGAGTTATACAAACTGGGTGAAGATCAATTAAAATAATTTCATTTTTACTGTTTCATATTTGACTCATGATCACAATATGCATATTTCAGTTCAGTTTAGTTGCTCAGTTGTGTCCAACTCTTTGCAACCCCATGGACTGCAGCATGCCAGGCCTCCCTGTCCATCACCAGCTCCCTGAGTTTACTCAGACTCATGTCCATCGAGTTGATGATGCCATTCAACCATCTCATTCTTTGGCATCCCCTTCCCCTCATGCCTTCAAACTTTCCCAGCATCAGGGTCTTTTCAAATGACTCAGTTCTTTGCATCAGGTGACCAAAGTATTGGAGTTTCATCTTCACCATCAATCCTTCCAATAAATATTCAGGACTGATTTCTTTAGGATGGACTGGTTGGATCTCCTTGAAGTCCAAGGGACTCTCAAGAGTCTCCTCCAGCATCACAGTTCAAAAGCATCAATTCTTTGGCACTCAGCTTTCTTTATAGTCCAACTCTCACATCCATACATGACCACTGGAAAAACCACAGCTTTGACTAGACAGACCTTTGTTGGCAAAGTAATGTATCAGCTTTTTAATATGCTATCTAGGTTGGTCATAACTTTTCTTCCAAGGAGCAAGTGTCATTTAATTTCATAGCTGCAGTCCCCATCTGCAGTGATTTTGGAGCCCAGAAAAATAGTCTCTCACTGTTTTCATTATTTCCCCATCTATTTGCCATGAAGTGATGGGACCAGATGCCATGATCTTACTTTTCTGAATGGTGAGTTTTAAGCCAAAATTTTCACTCTCCTCTTTCACTTTCATCAAGAGACTCTTTAGTTCTTCTTCCCTTTCTGCCATAGGGTGGTGTCATCTGCATATCTGAGGTTGTTGATAGTTCTCCCGGCAATCTTGATTCCTGCTTGTGCTTCCTCCAGCCCAGCATTTCTCATGATGTAGTCTGCATAGAAGTTAAATAAGCAGGGTGACAATATTCAGCCTTGATGTACTCCTTTCCCAATTTGGAACCAGTCTGTTGTTCCACGTTCATTTCTAACTGTTGCTTCCTGACCTGCATACAGATTTCTCAGGAGGCAGGTTGGGTGGTCTGGTATTTCCATCTCTTTAAGAATATTCCACAGTTTATTGTGATCCACACAGTCAAAGGCATTGGCATAGTCAATAAAACAGAAGTAGATGTTTTTCTGGAACTCTCCTGCTTTTTTGATGATCCAGCGGATGTTGGCAATTTGATCTCTGGTTCCTCTGCCTTTTCTAAAACCAGTTTGAACATCTGGAAGTTCACGGTTCATGTTGAAGCCTGGCTTGGAGAATTTTGAGCATTACTTTATTAGCATATGAGATGAGTGCAATTGTGCAGTAGTTTGAGCATTCTTTGGCATTGCCTATCTTTGGGATTGGAATGAAAACTGACTGTTTCCATTCCTGTGGCCATTTCTAAGTTTTCCAAATCTGTTGGCATATTGAATGCAGGACTTTCACAGCCTCATCTTTGAGGATTTGAAATAGCTCACTGGAACTCTATCACCTTCACTAGCTTTGTTCGTAGTGATGCTTCCTAAGGCTCACTTGACTTCACATTCCAGGATGTCTGATTCTAGGTGAGTGATCACACCATCGTGATTATCTGGGTCATGAAGATCTTTTCTGTATAGTCCTCTTCTGCATTCTTGCCACCTCTTCTTAATATCTTCTGCTTCTGTTAGGTCCATACCATTTCTGTCCTTTATTGAGCCCATCTTTGCATGAAATGTTCCCTTGGTACCCCTAATTTTCTTGAAGACATCTCTAGTCTCTCCCATTATATTGTTTTCCTCTATTTCTCTGCACTGGTCACTGAGGAAGGCTTTCTTATCTCTCCTTGCTATTCATTGGAACTCTGCATTCAAATTGGTATACCTTTTCTTTTCTCCTTTGTTTTTGGCTTCTCTTCTTTTCACAGCTATTTAAGGCCTCCTCAGACAGACATTTTGCTTTTCGCATTTCTTTTTTGTGGGGATGGTCTTGATCCCTGTCTCCTGTATAATGTCATGAACCTCCATCCATAGTTCATCAGACACTCTGTCTATCAAATCTAGTCTCTTAAATCTATTTCTCACTTCCACTGTATAATCATAAGGGATTTGAGTTAGGTCATACCTGAATGGTCTAGTGGTTTTCCCCTCTTTCTACAACTTAAGTCTGAATTTGGCAATAAGGAGTTCATGATTTGAGCCACAGTCAGCTCCTGGTCTTGTTTTTGCTGACTGTGTAGAACTTCTCCATCTTTGGCTGCAGAGAATATAATCAATCTGATTTCGGTGTTGACCATCTGGTGATGTCCATGTGTAGAGTCTTCTCTTGTGTGTTGGAGGAGAGTGTTTGCTATGACCAATGTGTTCTCTTGGCAGAACTCTATTAGCCATTGCCCTGCTTCATTCTGTACTCCAAGGCCAAATTTGCCCATTACTTCAGGTGTTTCTTGACTTCCTACTTTTGCATCCCAGTCCCCTAGAATGAAAAGGACATCTTTTTTGGGTGTTAGTTTTAGAAGGTCTTGTAGGTCTTCATAGAACCATTCAGCTTCAACTTCTTCAGCATTACTGGTTGGAGCATAGACGGGATTACCGTGGTATTCAATGGTTCGCCTTGGAAATGAACAGAGATCATTCTGTCATTTTTGAGATTGCATCTAAGTACTGCATTTCAGACTCTTTTGTTGACTATGATGGCTATGATTTCTTCTAAGGGAGTCTTGCCCACAATAGTAGATATAATGGTCATCTGAGTTAAATTCACCCATTCCAGTCCATATTAGTTCCGTGATTCTTAAAATCTCGACGTTTACTCTTGCCATCACCTGTTTGACCACTTCCAGTTTGCCTTGATTCATGGACCTAACATTCCAGGTTCCTATGCAACATTGCTCTTTACAGCATCGGACCCTGCTTCCATCACCAGTCACATCCACAGCTGGGTGTTGTTTTGGCTTTGGCTCCATCCCTTCATTCTTTCTGGACTAGTATCCTTCATATATGAATATGAAAAACATACCATGAAAGATAAGGAAAGACTGAGGAATTGTTCTGGATTGAAATAGAGAAACGAGATGTGACACATGAAAGTGGAACATGATTAGATCTTAGATCAGAAATAACGCACTAGTGGGGCTATTGGAAAACTTTAAATGAAGTCTCTAGATCAGCTAACATTATTTTGATAATTATGAAATCATTTTAATAATTATGCTATGATTATATAAGATGTTGATATTGAGTAATCTTGATGGAGGGGATACAGAAATTCTTTGTAGTATTTCTTTAACTTTTTGCATCTGGTGTTTTTCAAAGTGAAAGTTAAAAACATTAAACAAAACCAAAAATAAAGTCATGCTATAGCTACAGGCTATAGAGAAATTTTTTTTCCTCATCAATTTGCAGATTAAAGCCCTTCAATTCTATAAGGCAATGGATTAGAGACAAGTTTGAAAAGATATGTGAGTTATCATCATGGCCTTACACAGTACTGTAACCAAACTATCAGAGTAAGATGGTAGTAAGAGTCAAATATTAATTTTCCCCTTTTATGTCATTTAAAAATTCTTTCTCTGAGTATTTTTTGTCTTGATTTTTGATTAGTTTAAATTCCTCATGATAAGAATGAACTTTTCTGATTATTTACAATTATGTTTAAACATAGTAGCACTGAAGGTGTGTTTCAGAATCCTGGAAAGGATTTCAGTACATTACATTCATAGGTCACAGAAACATTTATTGACCTTTTAGATACTGAGGCTACACTGGTGGTAGACAGAACAGAGAGCCTTCTGATGAAATCAAATGATTTCCCAACACAGGGTAGTCTCCTCAACCACAGCTTGATGAAGAGAAACTAAATCTCTTTTCAGTGATCAATCACACATTTGAATAGAAAGGTTGATTATGAACAGTGTGCACACAAGCTAAGAATTTTCATCCTTTTAAAGTCACAACTTTCAGATCTCTACATAGGTTGGTCTTCTCAAACGTTAGTTTTTTTTTGGTAGGGGAGGCTAATGGGGTTTGGACATATTCAAACTATAAATGAAGTCTGTATAGCATAGAGAGAAATGGTTTCTCACAGTACAGCTGGTATTTGGTATTGTCACAGTAATACAACAGCAGCTGGTAGGGAGCACACGCCATCTGGCACAATTAAGCTTCTGAGTCATTGTATGCAACTAGAGCAAGAGAGAAACTGTACACAGAGACATTCAGATGGGTAAAGTATTATAAGAAACAAGACTTGGGTTGTGTTATCTAAAAGGGAAAAGAGTTTCCATACCTATGTGTCCATTCACTTTCCATGGGAGCATGAAGCACATTTTTTGGTTCTATCAGTTCTATCTCCTCAACTTGAATGTGGGTGGGTCCTGTGACTTGCTTTCTAATGAATAGAATATAGCAAAGGTGATGGGATGTCATTCTCTGGATTGGCTTATATTATATAAGACTTCCTCCTCAGTTCAGTTGCTCAGTCATGTCTGACTCTTTGCGACCTCATGAACCGCAGCACGCCAGGCCTCCCTGTCCATCACCGACTCCTGGAGTCCACCCAAACCCAAGTCTATTGAATCGGTGATACCATCCAACCATCTCATCCTCTGTCATTCCCTTCTCCTCCTGTCCTCAATCTTTCCCGACATCAAGGTCTTTAGCAGACTGGATAAAGAGACTTCACTTGCTGGCTTGAATAAAGTAAGCTCCTGTGCTCAGGTCATGTGGAGAGAATGGAGAATGGCTTCTGGAAAAGAGACAGCAGAAAACCTAGGGGCCTCAGCCTTATAGCTACAAAGTGATGAACTGTGCTAACCATCTGCAGAAGCCTGGAGGTGGATCTTTTCCAGCAGTGCCCAGATGAGAATGCAGCCCTGATAACTCCTTAACTTTGGGCACTGAGACACTGCAGCAGAGAACCAGCTAAGGGAACACAGACTCCTGACCCAAGGAAACTTATGAAATAATAAATATGTGCTGCTTTAAGCCATTAAACTTGCAAAGATTTGTTGTTCATTAATAGAAAACTAACCCTCCCTTCAAACAAATCCTTGTATTACAATGAAGTAGGTGACCTTACTCCAGTAGACAGCCTCATGTTTGTTCTTCACTAGAGGCATGGAGTGCTTCCTAGTGTTACTTTGCTGATGTCTCCACATTAGATACAAAGGGAAAGTGTTACATTATAAATTTCAACTTAATTTTATACCAACAGTGGCATACCTTGAGCAATAAAGATCATATGTTCACTCATTGACATTAGAAAATGCAAGACAAAAATTAGTCAAGACAAGACAAAAATTAGTCTTGTTCACCAAATATCAGATGTGCTTTTCCAGATTTTTTCGCCTCCTCCCAGGGGCCATGTGACTATCCTGCAGCATTTACATGTTAGCAGGAATGATGTGTTCACTTCCAGACTGGGGTAGTGGCAAGCTTTTGAATGATGTCAGTTTCTTTACTCCCTGTGATGACAACTGCTGTGACCACATGTTCCAGACAGCACAGCTAAGATGACGAAAGCTTCCCTCAGCCCACGTCCTGGAGATGCCTTTGAAGAAGGGTCTCTGCTGACCAGTGTGGTAGATCTAGCATGGTAGAGAAATAAAGATTTACTGTTGTCAGTCACTGGGATTTGGAAATTGTTTCCACATCACAATCTAGCTTGTCCTTATTGGTTTAAATGCTATAATATTGAGTTTAATGCACGGGATAAAATATTGTTTTATGCAGAGAAAAGAAACAGAATAAAGAGACAGGATGGGGTATATGCCAAAAGGTCAATGTTGGGTATTTCTGATGGGTGACCCGGATGATGTGAGTACAAGCAATTGCTGCTTTCTTTGTCATGTGACAGAATTTTCCAAAATATCTGTGGTGATGAGACTTGGGGCTGGTTGTGAGAAAATGTGCCAAGGTGGCAATATTGACCATTTTGAACTAACATTTCTTAAGGAATGGCCAGTGAAAGAAGGGCAATTTGGTCCTCCTTTGTCTCCCTGAAAGCAGAAAATAAATCTCCCATGTGGAGATTTCTACAGGAAAATAAATCTTCCCTGTGGCAGGAGGTAGAGAGACGTCTTTATTGCTAGAGACGGGGCCTTCCAGGTTGAGAAGCTGTGTAAACAAACTCTGCTTATATCTTTCAGGTGAATGTTTCCACGTCTTGTCACTTCTTCACAAATTTAGTGTTTCTCTACCTAAAAGATACAAAGGCTGCCTGATTTGGTTACTTTTCTGAGTTTCATGCTGGGATTCAGTAAAGAGTCTGCCTGAAATGTGGGAGACCTGAGTTTGATCCCTGGGTCAGGAAGATCCTCTGGAGAAGGAAATGGCAACTGACTCCAGTATTCTTACCTGGAAAATCACATGGATGGAGGGAACTGGCAGGCTATAGACCATAGGGTTGCAGAGAGTTGGACACAACTGAGCGACTTCATCTGAGTTTCATATCTTTGGGGTCCCCATATGTACAAAATTAAATTGGATTTTATCTTCTTTCTCGGTTTCATTTCAAGTTCTAGATCAGCCAGAAGAACGGGAAAGTGTCAAGGAAAATTCTTCTGCTTCAACAGTGGTGAACACACACATATACATTATTATCTTAAAAATAAATGTTATTGACTGGAATTGGAATTAGAATTGCCAGTGAGATACTTTAATGTTTATCTATTGGGAGTTTTTCTTTACATACCTAAGTCTCCCTAAGTACTAAGTTCTACCAACCTCTGCCACCCCACACCAAAATAAAGTGAAACACTTCAATGTTAATGTCAAATACTTGTCTATTTTTGAAACTTTCTGAATAAAATGAAGGAAATAAAAATAATAAGAGAATAACACTACTAATAAGGAAGGGTATAATATAGCAGAACATCAGTATGATAAAATTGTCTTACTTATGGAAACAAAGCTGTAAGCTCTTCTTTCTTTTTCCTGTGCAAGACTCAAACACCACAAGCAAATAAAATGTAAAAATGATTGTAGCTACTAATTAGAGGTAAAGTTTCTCTCAATTTAAAAAATTCTGAAATCTTCAGGTTTCATCACAGATGGGTAAAATCTAAAAAGTACCTTTCAAAGTATTTGAAAGAGCTAAATTTGGCTCATTGTGGGTAAAGTTAATATTTCCCCTCTAAATTCTCTGCAATTGAAAGTTCCTGATCACAGAGAAAGGAGCCAAAACAGAGGGTGTAATGAGTGTTGACATTGGGCAGCATCTCATCTACCAAGCTGTCAGTTTTAATTAGTAGATATTTTTTGCCATTTCATGAAAACAATTCCTCTCCTTAGCTTATTACTGGAGAAATCCTAGATAAGACAATATAAAACTTTATTTAAAATGTAAATTGTCTAGTAGAACACAATTTCCACACCAAGACAATGGGGAAGATAAATATAAATGTTTTCTGAGGCCTTCTCAAATGAATAAACCAAATGAGTTTTGTCTTGAACCTGTGCTTTGAGACCTCTCTTCCTTTGTGAAAACTATCACACACACACACACACACACACACACACAGTCAGTCACTCACTTACTCACTCTTATATTACTGGATAAGAATATCCAGAACTTGAGAGAAGCAAAAAGGTATCTTTGATTTTCACTTCTCTACAAGGAGTTAACAAGAAACTGGACTTGCTTTTATAGCCAATTGTGCCAGATTGAACCATGTATATAATGAATGATTCAGATTTTGGGGGGGTTTGGTTGGTGTTTTAGGATATTCTGTATTTCAGTGCTAGTTAACAGTCCAGTCCTAGGAAGAGGTTTCCACTTTTGATGGAACTAAATTCTGACTTATGAAACAATCCATCACAACACCTTCTTTGATTCCATTGGGACAAGTAATGTTCCAAGTTAGCAAGGAATCAGCTGCTGAGCTGGCATTACCTCATAACCCTCTCAGTCTAATAGATTTGGTTTAAGAAGAAAAAGCTATTTCCATGAAGTTTCTTATGGAGTAAAGAAATCAAGCATTCATTATATATTTCCATTGCGATGGCCCTTCAGGCCACGTTAATGAACAGGAAAAACCCTGACTATTCTGAAGTGGGTGATGACTAGCATAGCTCCTGGGTTGTCTCCTGGGAGGGAGTCTAGTGTGTTTATTGTTTGTTTGCTATCTGGGCCAGTACTCATCCTACTGTAGTCTTACCCAAATAAATAGCACAAGTTACCCATCCTCCTTTTCTCGCCAACCTAAAATTCTGACTTCCTGATCTATCCTTCTATGTTACTGATGAAAGAACCAAATCACTTTCCTAATCGTCCAATGTTTACTAGAAAATATCCAATCTTGAACAGAGGGTCCTAGTCTAAATAAAAATGGAACTGTTCATCAGAACTCAAAATAATTTTTTACTTTCATTCTATATCAACATTGTAGTTAACAAGACCTACTGGCAGCTAGAAAGACAACAATTGATGGGAATTCTTACACAATGGACTGCTGCTTTCAGTTCAATATTTCAATAGTTAAAATGGAGGGAATAATGCAGTATAAGCTACTCTTTCTTAATTGGTTACTGATTATTAATAATTTTGTTGTTAAAAGAGGAACAATATAAAGACAATTCTATTCCATTAATATTAAAATAAAGTGTATGAAACTTGATTCCAGCAGAGGTAGTTCAGTTCAGTTCAGTTCAGTCACTCAGTCGTGTCCGACTCTTTGCGACACCATGAACCACAGCATGCCAGGCCTCTCTGTCCACCACCAACTGCCGGAGTCTACCCAAACTCATGTCCATCGAGTCGGTGATGTCATCCAACCATCTCATCCTCTGTTGTCCCCTTCTCCTCCTGCTCTCAATCTTTCCTGGCATTGCGGTCTTCTCAAATGAGTCAGCTCTTTGCATCAGGGGGCATCAGCATCAGCTTCAGCATCAGTCCTTTCAATGAACACCCAGGACTGAGCTCTTTTAGGATGGACTGGTTGGATCTCCTTGCAGTCCAAGGGACTCTCAAGAGTCTTCTCCAACACCACAGTTCAAAAGCATCAATTTTTCTATACTCAGCTTTCTTTATAGTCCAACTCTCACATCCATACATGACTACTGGAAAAACCATAGCCTTGACTAGACGGACATTTGTTGGCAAAGTAATGTCTCTGTTTTTTAATATGCTGTCTAGGTTGGTCATAACTTTGCTTCCAAGGAGTAAGCGTCTTTTAATTTCTTGGCTTAAGTCACCATCTGCAGTGATTTTGAAGCCCCAAAACTTATTAAAGTTAGCCACTGTTTACACTGTTTCCCCATCTTTTTTGCCATGAAGTTATGGGACTCGTTGCTATGATCTTAGTTTTCTGAATGTTGAGCTTTAAGGCAACTTTTTCACTCTGCTCTTTCACTTTCATCAAGATGCTTTTTAGTTCTTCTTCACTTTCTGCCATAAGGGTGGTGTCATATGCATATCTGAGGTTTGATATTTCTCCCAGCAGTCTTGATTCCATCTTGTGCTTCCTCCAGCCCAGCGTTTCTCATGATATACTCTGCATATAAGTTAAAGAAGCAGGGTGACAATATACAACCTTGATGTACTCCTTTCCCTATTTGGAACCAGTCTGTTGTTCCATGTCCAGTTCTAACTGTTGCTTCCTGACCTGCATACAGGTTTCTCAAGAGGCAGATCAGGTGGTCTGGTATTCCCATCTCCTTCAGAATTTTCCACAGTTTATTGTGATCCACATAGTCAATGGCTTTGGCATAGTCAATAAAGCAGAAATAGATGTTTTTCTGGAACTCTCTTGCTTTTTCGATGATCCAGCGGATGTTGGCAATTTGATCTCCAGTTCCTCTGCCTTTTCTAAAACCAGCTCGAACATGTGGAAGTTCACGGTTCACCTATTGCTGACAAACAGAATATTTAAAAAGATCACTAAATATTCTTCCTTTCAGGGTCAGAGCAAATAATTTAAGTGTGTTTTGGTTCTTCTGTGAGAAATGAGCCTCTGTGAAATAATGGCTTTTCCTCAAAGACCCCATTCATTTTCTTTTTTATTTGCATTGAGTGTATTTACATTGTTTGGGCTTCCCAGGTGGCTCAGTGGTAAAGAATCTGCCTGCCAAGCAGGAGACAGGAGATGCAGGTTTGATCTCTGGATCAGAAAGAAGGAAATGGAGAAGCAAATGGCACTCCACTCCATTATTCTTGCTTAGAAATCTCATGGACAGAGGAGCCTGGCCAGTTACAGTCCATGGAGTCGCAAAGAGTCACACATGGCTGAGCACACACACATTTACATTGCTTATCCACAAAGAGAGCCATGGGCTCAGGAGATACTGTCAATATCAAAGTTCTATAACCTGATGAGAGAGAGACCTGCCAGTGGCACACATTAGAAATATATAAAGAGATAGTTGATATTTCCTTAGAAATATCTGTGGTTAGTTGAGTCTACTGTGTTCATGGTGTGTTGACCCCACAAAATGTAGGATCACTAGTGTTAGGCTGCTGAGCATGAATTTGTTTTCAGATAGGCAAATAGGCAGCAAAATAGTGCCTTGTAAATGAGATACTCTATTCAGTGGGTGCCCTCCACTCAGGGACAGGCTCAAGGTTTATGAGATCTGAGGTTGATACATCCCTTTGATCAAAATCCTGTTGTATACAGGCCTTCTAACTCAGAGATTCTTCAAACCCAGACTTCCCTGGAACATGTGCATGTTAATCTAGAACTGCAGGGCACATGCCAAACATTGATATTTTCCCATGTGCTCTGGGTAGTTCTAATGTCAGGAAAGGTTGAGAACACTTGCCCTGAATGATGCCCATGGAAGAAGAACAACTAGGCAAAGCGCACTCTGAGCTTGGATTCACATGGCCTGACTCCAGTGCTCAGCTGTGTCTGGGCAGAGAAGCCCTCCAGACACTGAAGGCAACAGAAGCACCCAGCTTTCCAGGTTCCACAGAAAAGACAGGCAGTAACAGGAATGGTAGGCACCAGCCTAGCTTTAGAGATGTTGGACAGCGCCCTTGGCATGCCCATCTAGGTTCTGGACATAAATGCGTCCCAGGAGCAGTGACCATGGTGAGATGGCTCACATAGCAAACCAGATAGCAGGAGCGACCCATCAGGGGAGGGGAAAAAAGGCAAATGTCCTACCTGTGAATACATGTGAAACATGCCCTGGAGAAACCAAAAAATGACTTAAGGAAGAGCTAGAGGGCTCGAAATAATGAGCAGGAAGAAAAAACATAAAGTTTGTTTGTTATGACTAATTATGGTTCTGTTTTCCCCCGGGCTGAAGGGTTTTATAAATATGTGGGTAATCTATCCAAATACAAGTTGGTTTTTTTTTTTTTTTGTATTTTACTATTTTATTTTATTTTTATTTATTAATTTATTAATTTATTTATTTTTCCATTTATTTTTATTAGTTGGAGGCTAATTACTTTACAACAATGCAGTGGTTTTTGTCATACATTGAAATGAATTAGCCATGGATTTACATGTATTCCCCATCCAGGTCCCCCCTCCCACCTCCCTCTCCACCTGATCCCTCTGGGTCTTCCCAGTGCACCAGGCCCGAGCACTTGTCTCATGCATCCAACCTGGGCTGGTGATCTGTTTCACCCTAGATAATATACATGTTTCGATGCTGTTCTCTTGAAACATCCCAAATACAAGTTTTAAAATAATAAACAAACCTTGCCCAGTGCCTGATTAGGCAGATAATGAAAGTCTAATACCATATGGTTTTACTTGGGCAATACATTTGTGCTTGTGGGGGGAAAAAAAAAGTTATGTAGATGTAGGAAGCAGCACATCATTTGGTTAAAAGTACATAGTCTGAAATGAAACTATCTGTATCTAAACTCTGACTCTCCAAGTAATTAGCTATGTAAACTCAGTACTCAGGTTGTTTTCATTGTGGCATTGTGGAGATTAACTGAGATAGTACATTTAAGGTATTAAGTTAGTACCTGATATATAGCAAATTTTCAATGAATGATTAGATTTTTTTCCCCATCCTTTGATATAATTCAGTGAACAAAGACTGATTTAGAATCTTAATTGATATTTTAATTTGTTGAGTTTTGTCATATTTCTAAAGCATACATTATGAAATATAGATTCTAAACTTTGAGGTTTTTTAATTGGTTATGATAATAAACTGTGCATATTTAATTTATCGACATATTTTCAACTAATATTAAAATGCTTTACAATGTCAGAACTTTATTTTTATTTTTTTGGCTATGCTTCAGAGCATGTAGGATCATAGTTTCCAGGTCAGGGATGGAACTCATGCCCACTGCAGTGGAAGCACCATCTCAACCACTGGATCACCATGGAAGCCCAGCAATGTCAGAACTTTATAACAGCGTGACTTCACTTCCCTCTCTTCCTGTCTTTTGTGTTCTTGTTGTCTTATATTTTACTTTCACATGTAATAAACTTCACAATATATTATAATTACATATATTTTAACTTAAGAAATAGTCTTTTAAATGTATACATATATATATTATGAATGCATATATACTGAATAGATCTATAGATATTTTCTGCTTTGGTTTTACTGATTTTCTAGTATCCATCAGCTGACATCTTTCATAAATCTTGGAAAATCCTTGGCTACTATATCCTTAAACCTTTGTTTTGTCCTTTTGTTGGTTTCTTTTCCTCTGTGCCTCCAATTGCCCATCTTTTATACTGCTTTATGTTGTCTCAAGGATCTTGACACTCCATGTTTTTCATTCATTTTTTTTCTTTGAAATTAGTTTGTAAAATTACTATTGACTTCTTTTCAAGTTCATTGAATCTTTTTTCCAGTCTTCTGATATCCCTGTAAGTGAGTTAAATTTTTGATTTGAAAACTGTACCTTTCAGTCTAGCAAATGATTTTTTATAGTTTTCTTTCTCTGCTGGGATTCTTCAATTATTCTTTGCTGTAACATACAATGTGTAGAACTTTTCTATCTCCCTAAGCTCTCTTTTTGCCCTATTGTAGTTGATCCTGTCACTCAGTACTAGGCTACAGGTAACTTGCTCTGCTTTCTTTTGCCACAGTTTGTCTCTGCTTTAATTTCACATAGATTTAGATTCATTCTGTAGTGTTTTATGTTTGAATTCTTTCATTTATCATACTGTTTTTGAGATTCATTCATGGTGTTGTCTGTGTTAGTATTTCATCTCTTTATATGGTGGTAAGACATTCCATTGTGTGTATATATCATAATTTTTTATCCATTCACCAGTGGCTCGACATTTGGATTGCTTCCAGTTTGGGGCATTTATGACAATACTTCTATGAACACCTGTGTATACAGTTTTGTGTGGATACATTGTATACATTTAGGTTTTCACGTCTCATAAGTAAGTATGTAAAAATAGGGATTCTGGGTTTTTCTAAAGTAGCATTCCAACCAGCAAAATATATGATTACCAGTTGTTGCTCACTAACATTTAATCTAGTAGGTCTTCATTATTATAGTGGATGGGTAGATATAGCAAATTGGTATCTTAATAGGCATTTTCCTAATGATTAATGATATTGAATGTTTTTTCTTATGCTTATTAATCATTCATATATTTACTTTCATGACATCTATTCAATTTTTTCTGCCCATTTTTAATTGAGGTGTTTTTCTTCCTACAACTGAACTGAATTATAGTTCTTTATACACTCTGGACACAAGCCATTTGTCAGATATATATTTTGCAAATATTTTCTTTCAGTGGCTCGGACTTTGATTTTCTTAACTGTGCTTTTCAAAGAGTTAGATTTTAAAACTTTGATATAATTTTTAAAGTTTCACATTACTGAGGTGAAATTACCTACAGACAGTAAAATATGCTTTTTAGGCATAAGTTCAATGAAGTTTTACAAACATACATTTGTGTAGTTGTCACTACAATGAAGATGTAGCATATTCCTCAGACTGTCATAATCCAAGTCTTCGATAAAAACCAGTCCTTATGACATTAGTGAAGTGTGAGGCCTGTCTGCCAAATTCAAGTACATTCAGCTCCATTTCAAATAGTATTATTATTTAGACAATATCTGGTTATGGAATATATGATTCCTGAAATGAACTAAAAACCTTACTTAAATTTATAATTAATTTCAAGAATAATGTTTTTGTTGTTCAGTCATTCAGTTGTGTCTGACTCTTTGTGACCCCCATGGACTGCAGCACACCAGGCTTCCCTGTCCTTCACCATTTCCTGGAGCTTTCTTAAACTCATGTCAGCCAACCATCTCATCCTATGTCATCTCCTTCTCCTCCTGCCCTAAATCTTTCCCAGCATCAGGGTCTTTTCTAATGAGTTGGCTCTTTGCATCTGGTGGCCAAAGTATTGGAGCTTCAGCTTAAGCATCAGTCCTTCCAGTGAATATTCAGGACTGATTCCCTTAGGATGGACTGGTTGGATCTTCTTGCAGTCCAAGGGACTCTCGAGTCTTTCCCAACATCACAGTTCAAAAGCATCAATTCTTTGGTGCTCAGCTTTCTTTATAGTTCAACTCTCACATCCATACATGACTACTGGAAAAACCATAGCTTTGACTAGACAGACCTTTGTCAACAAAGTAATATCTCTGCTTTTCAATATGCTGTCTAAGTTTGTCACAGCTTTTCTTCCAAGGAGCAAGCGTCTTTTAAATTCATGGCTGCAGTCACCATCTGCAGTGATTTTGGAGCCCAAGAAAATAAAGTTTGTCACTGTTTCCATTGTTTCCCCATCTATTTGCCACAAAGTGGTGGGACTGGATGCCATGATCTTCATTTTTTGAAGGTCGAGTTTTAAGCCAGCTTTTTCACTCTCCTCTTTCACCTTCATGAGGAGACTCTTTAGTTCCTCTTTTCTTTCTGCCATTAGGGTGGGTGTCATCTGCATATCTGAGGTTACTGATATTTCTCCCAGAAATCTTGATTCCAGCTTGTGCTTCATCCAGCCTGGCATTTCTCATGATGTACTCTGCATATAAGTTAAATAAGCAGGGTGACAATAGACAGCTTTGACGTACTCCTTTCCCCATTTTGAACTAGTCAGTTCCATGTCAAGTTCTAACTGTTGCTTCTTGACCTGCATGCAGGTTTTGCAGGAGGCAGGTAAGGTGCTCTGGTATTCCCATCTTTTTAAGAATTTTCCACAGTTTTTTGTGACCCACACACTCAAAGGCTTTAGTGTAGTCAATAAGGAAGAAGTAGATGTTTTTTTTGGAATTCTCTTGCTTTTTCTATGATCTAACAGATGCTAGCAATTTGATCTCTGGTTCCTCTGCGTTTTCTAAATCCAGCTTGAACATCTGGAAGTTCATATAGTGTTGAAGCCTAGCTTGGAGAATTTTGAAATGCTCATTCCAGCTGAGCTATTTCAAATCTTAAAAGATGATACTGTCAAAGTGCTGCAGTCAATATACTCACAAATTTGGAAAACTCAGCAGTGGCCATAGGACTGGAAAAGGTTAGTTTTCATTCCAATTCCAAAGAAGGGCAATGCCAAAGAATGTTCAAACTACAACACAATTGTACTCTTTTCACATGTTAGCAAAGTAATGCTCAAAATTCAAGAAGTAAGTTGGCACTCTTTTCAAAATATTATTGATATTTCCATGGTCATTGGGGAAATGTTCTTCAACAAGGAATGTCAGTTAAAAATTTAAATAGTAATCCACTTTAAAGAGTGCATTTTCAAGATATGCTATTGATTAAAACTTAGGTGGATATTTTATTATGAAGCTAACATTGAACTTATTGTAATTGTAGTTATAAACATTTCAATAACAAATGAAACAATAAGTGTGTTGCTTCATTCATTATTGTATTTCAGACTTTAAAATATATGTTAGTCCTTTCACCATATCTGAATAAAATGCCTCTTTCCAGTATGTGGATTATTTATTCCATAGAAAGAGATGGTGTTTTTATTCTTTCTTATACTATATTTGATAAGTTCATCTTCAGCTGTCAACACCTATGTTAGTGTGATAAAGCATTTTGAGGGGAAATCATAGTATTTAATAACTTATCAAGTCAGAGAAATTCCAAAGGACATTATCTTATTTTCAAAAGTCAATGTCACCAAAAGACAAATATTTATGTGTTTTAAACTGAAGTCTTGTTTTGTTTGTCTCTCAGCTAAAATGGAAGCAAGAATAAAGAAATGATTATTTCAGTGATGCAAAAGGGAAATGTAAGGAACTAAGCTATAAAAATCATAAATATGGGCTGGAAAATAATGTCAAATTTTGACATCAGACAAAGATACACATAATTCCTGAGGTAGTCTGATTTATAGTTTTGCTGAATATATATGGTTATTGATAATAATTACTGAGGAAATATTTTCACTTTCTATAACTGAGATGTTCTTTAAAAAGTCTGTAGACTTTCACTTATTGAAAGTTTTAGAGTTCAATCTAGTTAAGCTATTTCACTTACCAGATAAAATGAAACTCAAAGCTTAAACAACTTCCCCATGATTACATAATTATTTAGAAATAGCTGGTCATAGACTTCTGACTCCAATTTCATTAAACTTGATTGTTTTACTTCTTTTTCTCAAGTGCATTTAATTTTGTTCTTTCTAAGTAGTCTCTTATTTATATTTGATGCTTTTGGATTTCCCTCATTTAAGAAACAAATTATACTTTTCCAAGGGTCAAACTCTCTATTTCCTTAGGGATGTAGTGTCCAGAGTTTGTTAAAATATAAACTTTGCTGTGAAACTAACCTGAACTAGCATCAAGGCCCCATCAGTGACTATCATTGTGATTTAGGGAAATTATTTAACCTTCATAAGCTTTAGCTTATCCAAACATAATCTGTCAAACTATTGGTTTTATTTTTATGGTAAACTATATAAGTGTGAGAGCTACTATTTTATCACTAAATCAGTAAGCATTATATAAATGATATTAATATTTATGAAGATGATTTTTAGATATTTGCTGAAAAAGCCAAAAAATCAGATAATTGGCTTTTAGATAATGTGATTCAACACTGGTTTTTGAAAACATGCATGGTTGCTATGATAAAATTTAAAATCAAAGCAATAAATCTGCACCTTCCTGGAGGAGTTAGTATTTATGGAAGAAGATGGTTAAATGAAGATAGAAGATAGCAGTATGGTGTTGAGATTCAGGAGTAGAAAATATGATTATTTGAGAAGTACTGATTTACAAATGGTTCATGGAGGAGGGAAATGAAAGAGCAAAAGTACAGTTTGCCAACATGAAGGAAGAAGGACATTCTACATAGGAAGAATAGCAAGTGAACTGGCTCAGAGCTTTGATTAGGAAAACCAGATGTAGTTTCTGAGTGTAGGATATCTCACACAAAATCAGTTCTAAAATTCATTTTTTCCTTATTTCCAAAAATTATTTAAAACAGTAAATGCTGGAAAAATGCAGATATTATAAAGCAACATGAAAATAAGAATAAAGTGACATAAAAGAGGGTCAAGAGGAGGGTCCCTTGACTGTATTTACTACTAAGAGAAACATTTTTGAACAAATATTACTGTGATGAGAAGCTTTATTGTGGCTCCTGGAGAAACATTAGAACTTTCTCCAGCCTGAGTTTTACATCCTTATTCTTCACTTCTTTCTCCCTTATTCTATTGCTAAGTAAATGTTAAGTCAGTAATAATTTGTCATTTGTATATTAACATGGTGCTGGAACTCAGAATACTGAGCAAATAGAAAACATGCTTATCATCTTCATGATGATCAATGTCAAGTTGCAGTTCAAGACTATTGTATTGTTTATGTGGTAATTTACCTCCAAATACTTCATTTGACTCATGTGATAAGTGGGTAAGTTGCTGTTGTTTAGTTGCTAAGTTGTGCCTGACTTTTTGCTTTCCTATGGACAATGGCTCACCAGGCAAATCTGTCCATGGGATTTCCCAGGCAAGAATACCAGAGTGGGTTGCCGTTTCCTGCTCTAGAGGATCTTCCTGACCCAGGCATCTAACCCACATCTCTTGCATTGGCGGGTTGAGTCTTTACTGCTGAACCAGCAAGGACGCCCAAGTGAGTAAGTATTTTAACTTTAATGTGTAACATTTTATCAGTTGTAATATATATTACTATAGCATGTGGAAGACCTTGATTAGAAATTCTTACTCTGATTGTCTTTGCATATATTCTTTAAATAGTATAGAACCTACTCCAAAAGATTCACTAATTAGCATCATAATATTACAAATACTTTTCCATTGGTGAAATGAGTGAAGTTCAAGACACATTGGGCTTCCTTGGTGGCTCAGATGGTAAAGCGTCTGCCTGTAATGTGGGAGACATGGGTTCGATCCCTGGGTCGGGAAGATCCCCTGGAGAAGGAAATGGCAACCCACTCCAGTACTCTTGTTTGGAAAATCCCATGGACAGAGGAGGCTGGTAGGCTACAGTCCATGGGGTCGCAAAGAGTCGGACATGACTGAGCAATTTTACTTTCTTTCTTTCACTTTCAAAACATGTGATCGCCTAAAACAGTGATAGAGGTGCTGTAACTTTTCATGATCCATATATAAGAGTCCATTAAGCCTAGCTGCTTACCACTTATGGTGTGTAGTGTTGCAGACCTTAGAGATTCATTCAGTAGTGTATATACCGTATTTTGTTTGTTGTCCCAAAAGAAGTTGGTTAATATGGCAATGTGTTATTGTATGTGCCTTGGAATGAGGACCTCCTGTGGTGTGCTTGTTGGATTCCATATGGATAGAGATTACTTAGCACCTGAGCATAGAATGATAGGTTGTATGGCTGTTTTGTATCTTCTTGCTAGTAAATGTTCATAAGTTTGTCTGACTTTGTTCTGACCCTACTTTCATTGTAATACCACAGAAAGATTATTGGGGAAGGAGATGCATAGATTCCTCTTGCTTGTAATCTCATCACAAGAGGCCACTGATATTTACAATAAAGAACTTGATATTACTGCTTACCAAATTGGTTGGTAAAAGTGCATAGCAGAGAGCCAAATAAATAAATAAATAAATAAATCACCTTAAAAAAAAATACAAGATACATTCAGCATTTTTCTAAACCCTGAGCATCTAGCCCCTCTGTTAATGAGCTGACTTTTTATGCCTTCTGCCATAAATACGTGTGACATCAACTATAAAAAGCTATACCATACACTTACTTTTTAGCATATTTTAATAAAACCAAAACTATGGAGCTGAAATAGAATTTTATACTTTAAAAATATAGATGTACTAAGATCTCTTAAGAGAAATGAAGATCAAGATTCTGACTTGGAAAATTCTGACATTTTCTTTTAAGGGATAATAACACACTAGTAAAGTAATGCTCAAAATTCTCCAAGCCAGGCTTCAGCAATATGTGAAGCGTGAACTTCCAGATGTTCAAGCTGGTTTTAGAAAAGGCAGAGGAATCAGAGATCAAATTGCCAACATCTACTGGATCATTGAAAAAGCAAGATAGTTCCAGAAAAACATCTATTTCTGCTTTATTGACTACGCCAAAGCCTTTGACTGTGTGGATCACAATAAACTGTGGAAAATTCTGAAAGAGATGGGAATACCAGACCACCTGACCTGCCTCTTGAGAAACCTGTATGCATGTCAGGAAGCAACAGTTAGAACTGAACATGGAACAACAGACTGGTTCCAAATAAGAAAAGGAGTATGTCAAGGCTCTATATTTTCACCCTGCTTATTTAACTTATATGCAGAGTACATCATGAGAAACTCTGGACTGGAGGAAGCACAAGCTGGAATCAAGATTGCCAGGAGAAATATCAATAACCTCAGTTATGCAGATGACACCACCCTTATGGCAGAAAGTGAAGAAGAACTAAAAAGCCTCTTGACGAAAGTGAAAAAAGAGAGTGAAAAGTTTGGCTTAAAACTCAACATTCAGTAAACTAAGATCATGGCATCTGGTTCCATTACTTCATGGCAAATAGATGGGGAAACAGTGGAAGCAGTGGCTGACTATATTTTTTTGGGCTCCGAAATCACTGCAGATTGTGACTTAGCCATGAAATTAAAAGACGCTTACTCCTTGGAAAGAAAGTTATGACCAACCTAGACAGCATATTATAAAGCAGAGATATTACTTTGTCAACAAAGGTCCATCTAGTCAAGGCTATGGTTTTTCCAGTAGTCATGTATGGATGTGAGAGTTGGACTATAAAGAAAGCTGAGTGTAGAAGAATTGATGCTTTTAAACTGTGGTGTTGGACAGACTCTTGAGAGTCCCTTGGACTGCAAGGAGATCCAACCAGTCCATCCTAACGGAGATCAGTCCTGGGTGTACATTGGAAGGACAGATGTTGAAGCTGAAACTCCAATACTTTGGCCACCTGATGAGAAGAGCTGACTCATTTGAAAAGACCCTGATGCTGAGAAAGATTGAGGGCAGGAGGAGAAGGGGATGACAGAGGATGAGGTGGTTGGATGGCATCACCGACTCGATGGACTTCAGTTTGAGTAAACTCTGGGAGTTGGTGATGGACAGGAGGCCTGGTGTTCTGCAGTTCATGGGGTTGCAAAGAGTCAGACACGACTGAGTGACTGAACTGAACTGAACTAAACAGAAATGCAAGCAGAAGACATGAGGATTTCTAAGATGAGAAACCAGTGTGTTTTGACTCTTAAGATGAAGACTAAAACAGAGCATTTCCCTTCCATTCCTTTGTTTAACTGAAGAAAGTTTCATCTCCTCTGCATGAAAGAAATAACATTAAAAAACTTATTTGGAATTGAGGTACAAGGACTATTTGAAATGACTATGAATGGGACAAGGATCTCTCCAGAAAGACCCCCTTCTCCTTTGAGTTCCTATTGTCTGTTTTGAGAACATGATGTTTTTTTGTACTTTTATATATGACCAGTATTTCTTGGGCCCCAAAGTGCACTCAATACCCAAATATAATCTTAATACCAATGAGTGGAAGCCAGAGAGAAACTGGCTGTCACCCAGCTGCTTTATCTATTTCCAAGAAGTCATCCTTTGAGGAAAGAGCAAACAAGACATTTTTAAATTAAAAACTGGGATGAAAAGTTGTTCTTTTCACTTTTGGTTGAATGAGCTGTGACCTTTATAGTGTGTTATCTAAAGATATGGGGTCATGATTCACATGCTGTAGTCTTAATAATACATCCCCTTGACTCTATTTCCTAGCTTTTTAATGAACTGAAAATGCCTTTTCATCTTCCCCTTGTTCTGTTTACAAAGACACAATATTTTAGTTGTTGGAAACCTGAAATCTTATAGTATCTACCTTTCCCAGTGTAAGCCTTATGTAATGCAATTAGAAGCTTAAAAAAATAATATATCAAATGAGATACAAGTGTGGCAATAAGCTAAAAGAGAGAGGATCTGTAATGTTACTTCTCGATTAGTCCAGGATCATGGGACAAATTTAAAATGCCTTTTGATATCTCTGTTACTTTTCATGCATACATCATCAATAAATAAATAATAGTTGAATATTAATTATGTGCCCATTTCTCTTCTATATAACTTAATAACGGGAAACAAAGAATAAGAAATAATCTGTGCATCCTCCTCAGGCATTCCTGACCTATAGGAATTTACTCCTTTTTATTACTGGTTCTCTTTTTAGAGCACTTGTTTATGTAGTCCAACACTTCCCAAGTCTTCCAGGATTCTGGTGTCTCCCTATCTCTCCATGTCCAAATGACATAACTCACACTTCATGCCATATAAAAATGGAGAGCACAAAGCCTTTGTCTATTTTTTCCCCAAGATTCTAAAGATGGCACCTACCCTTTTGGGGTGGTTTTCCATCACTTCTTGTCTTGAATTTCTCTTCCTAACTCAGTTATTAATTCCTGTCATGATAGCTACCTCCCTACATTGCTGTCCCACTTTGCTTTTGAGAGAGCCAATTCCTAGGCAGGTTGATAAGAAGTCCAGGGTCCCCAAGGAGGAGAAAGGGGTCTGGGGCTCTCGAGGAGGAGATAGGCATCTGGAGTTCTCAAGGAGAAAAGGACAAATGTTTTTTTCTTTCTTTTCTTTAAGCACAGAACTGATGATTACACAACAAAACAACTCAGCTTAAACTCTGTACTAAGGATTATATAACAACAATATATCCTACTTGAGGACAGGTTCTCCTTGAAAACCCTTCTTTACTAATCCTATTATCTTAAAATGTATATTGTGGGAGTGGGTCTGGTAAGACCTTTACAACCTTGAGGCATTCTTTTGATTTATTGTTAATAACAAGTTGAAAAGTATGTAGCTCACTTGCTAAGACTAGCAGTGGGGGCACTGTCTATCCCCCTTCTGATGTCTATGTCAGAAGCTTTCTCTGTCCCTTTTTCACTTTAATAAAACTCTGCTACACAAAAGCTCTTGAGTGATTAAGCCTGGTCCCTGGTCCCAAAACTAAATCTTCTTCGGAGATCACAAATCTGACATCGTTCACCATAAGCTATCACTTTGTCCTTCAAGTGGCCTCTTTACCTTCATGATTTAGAATACCACTGACACAGGATTATTGTGTTATAGTCTTTGGCTGAAAGTTTGTAGATAATGCAAAGACTTAAACAAAAATTTAAAAAAGTGAAAACAGTATTAAATATCCTGAATTTTGCTATTCAGTTCCTCTCCAGAAAATCAGTTTTCTTTTTTAAGGCCTGATTGCTATCCTATTACTGGAACTTCTTTTTTCATCCCAGTCTCTTTTCTCACTCTCAACTTTACTCATACATTTTATTCTTCAAATCCCAAAGCAACAAAAACTTCCTTCCTGAGCTCTCATAATTCAAATTACAAGTCTGTTTTATTTTCACCAAATAAATAATTTAACTCTTTTTTCCCCCAATTCATTCTCTTATGAATGAATTTGTTCCAGGATTTCACTCTCAAGCAGAATGTCCTTAAGAAGGCCTTTCCAAACTAAAAGCATTATTTACTGAAATGAGAAAATGGAGTAGGTTCTATTTTTTTAAAATGATGCCATTTAAAAAATCTCTTACCATAGTCACATAATTATAAATTGAAAACTGTTTATATATATATCATTTACTAAGTTCTTACAAGAGCACTGTGGATGAGATAATTATAACACTTCTGCTGGAAAATGTATAGAGGCTGCCCACATTTATCCCTAGTCTCTTCTAGAGTCTATGGTGTAAAGAGTAAAGTCCAATAACTACGTTTTCTTAACAGAAATATTGTGCCAGTTGGAAAGTAGATGATTTGGAAAGTAGAAGGGAGGTAGCAGTCATTTTTCTTCCAACACTGGTGGGTTTTGGCAGACATGGATTTTATGTAGCAATGAAACTCCCCTTTCCCCTGGTTTTGGGCACCGTGGAGAAGTGGTTTTCTAAAGTTCTCTGATATCTGGATATTTGAACCAGTTTCCTAGTCTTTGAATTGCATCTTCTCTGAGCATTTCTTAAAAGTTTAGCGACTTCCTAGTTCTCAACAAAAATCTGTACATATTTAATTTCTACACTCAGACCTATACTAGTTAACTACTTCTTCACAAATGCTGCTTAATATAGTCATCCCCAAATCCAGGACTTAAAACAGCAATCACCTATTCTCATGCATCTGCTATTTTTCAGGGATGGCTGACCTAATCTGTGTGTGGCTAAGTGGCATGGCTCTGCTTCAAGCTGTCTGTCCAGCTGGACTAGGTTTGGGCAGCTCCATACCACATAAGTTAAATCTTGGCTCTAGGTGGAATAGCCAGCAGCTACCCAACTAGACAGCAAGTCTTCTTATGGCAATAACAGAAGTAAAGGGGGCAACAGAAACATGAAAGGGCTCTTAAACCCTTGGCCCAGAACTGGTACCTTGTTACTTTTGTCTATAAACCACTGGCCAATGGAACTTACATGGCCAAGCTCAAAGCCCAAAGTGGTAGAGCACACTTGTAGAGAGCTGGACCATAAAAAAGGCTGAGAGCCAAAGAATTAATGCTTTCAAATTGTGGTGCTGGAGAAGATTCTTGAGAGTCCCTTGGACAGCAAGGAGATCAAACCATCAAGCCTAAAGGAAATCAACCCTGAATATTCATTGGAAAGATTGATGCTGAAGTTGAATCTCCAACACTTCGGCCACCTGATATGAAGAACTGGCTCACTGGAAAAGATCCTGATGCTGGGAAAGATTGATGGCAGAAGAAGAGGGTGACAGAGGATGAAATGGTTGGATGGCATCACTGATTCAATGAACATGAGTTTCAGCAAACTCTGGGAGATGGTGAGGGATAGGGGAGCCTGGTGTACTGCAGCCCGTGGGGTCACAATGAGCCAAATACAACTTGAAGACTGAACAACAACTTGTGCAGAAATTATACCAATGGTATTAATCACAAGCATTAAAGTATTTTAAAAAACTTGTGAGTCTCTGAAGAATACATTCATGCAGGGCTTTGATAAGGTGAAGGATATGGTGAAGCAGAAAGAATACACAGGAGAGATGGTCAAATTGGCAAGGATAGGCTTGGTTTTTGGATTATAAACCACCAAGAGGTGTGTGAGATACCTTTATTTCAAAGAAACCGGTCTTATCTGAGCAAGGAAGGTCTTTTACATGTTATTGGTCATATATTAATAGCCAAAACTAGGCTGTGTGATCAAGCTCAATAAGAGAAACTCAGTTAACATAACCAAAATCAGGTGTAAACCACCAATAGGTGTATTATCCATAAAAAATACTGACAAGTTCATTCAGGCTTCCCTAAGGCATATTTTGAACTCCGGCTCAGGACAGCACTAATCACTTGTTTGTATATTCTATTCAGGTTTCATTAAGAGTCAGTACCATGACTCCTAGAATCCCTAAAGAAAAGCACAGGTTTACAATACACACACACTGCTAATGATGAGATCATTGCAAAGGTGCGGAGAATTGAAGCTTGTCATTCCATCTTCTACAAGCCTAGTTTTACTTGGAAACATAGAGGTGAACTCTGATGAACACAGACCCAATATTTAAATGAAGACTTTGAAGAGACAGCTAACCTAGTTAGTAAGCTATACAATTGGAATTTGGCATAGGGTCTTCTGACTGTAAAAACAGTGCCCCTTTCTCTCTACCAAATATTTGAATCAGTGTGTGACTAAGATGTGGTTATGATCAAGAATCAGTGCAAACTGCTGAGTAAAACTATGAAATGGGTGGTTTGCCATTAGTGTCAACATCTCATGGAGTTTCCTTCCAGTAGCTTTATAACCACATGTCCATCTCTCTCTCTCTCTCTCTCTCTCTCTCTCACACACACACACACACACACACACATGAGTCTTGGAGCCCTTTGGTATATTGTGGATACTAGCATATCTAGTCAGCTATCCTATAAAATCTGTGCTTTTCAAACTTTGCTGTAAGTATGAATCACTCGGTTATCAGATTAAAATGCAAGTTTTGATTCAAGGGGTCTGGGGTAGGCCTGAGCTTCTGCATTTCTAATATACTTCCAAGTACTGTGATGGTTCTATGCTGATGGACTAATCTTAAAGATCAATATACTAGAATAACATTTCCCTACACCCCTTATCTCTTTCCCCTACTTTAAAACTTTGTGTCTCACTTTCCTTCCTGGTTCTTTTTGAGTAGTGACAATAGAAAATGTTTCAAAGGTCTCTCTTATGATAAATGAAAAAAAAAAACATTTTCTTGTAGATATTGATTTATTTATAGCCCTTAAATCTTCTCCAAGCATGCCAAGGAAGACTATATTTAGGGCTAGAGAGGACTCTGAGTGTCCTTCAGTTGTCACATCTGTCAGCTCAAGATGCGGATAAGACTTACTTGGACTAGACTGTCTGACTCTCTGCTCTTTATCTATAGGCAACTGAAAAAAAATCTCTTCCTCTAAACATCTAGTCTAGTAGCAGAAGTAATTTCTTCTTTTGAGCCTGAGTTCTTGCCCTATTCTGACAAACTGGAATCTTTCTGTACATGTTCCCAGGTAGGAGTCTTGACTTTGAAGCTTAGTCCAAGAGTTCAGTTCAGTTCAGTCGCTCAGTTGTGTCTGAAGTCCAAGAGTTAGGTAGAGCCAAATAATCAGTCTTACCTCCAAGGTGGCATGGGCACCTGCCTGTTTCCTGGGCTCTGACTCCTGGTAATCATCGTCTGTCTGCCAGGGTAGCCCCTCTTCTCTCTTGCCGGGATTTACAAACATCAGTGGCTTGATTAGCCTATCATTGTGCATTCAGACTATGTTCTGATGTAAGCACCCAGTTCAGAATGCCTCATTGATTGCCTTTGGGCTTCCCAGGTACCTCAGTGGTAAAGAACCCGCCTGCCATTACAGGAGACACGGGAGAGGCAGGTTCAATTTCTGGGTTGGGAAGATGCCCTGGAGGAGGAAATGGCAACCTGCTCCAGTATTCTTGCCTGGAAAAGCCCATAGGCGGAGGAGCTATGGTCCATGGGGTTGCAAAGAGTTGGACACAACTGAGTGCAGCACCACATTCTAAGAACAAAGTCTAAGCTCCTCGCCACTGTTTACTAAAACCTCCATGCTTGCCTTCTACATATCTAACCAGCTTCTTCCCTCACTGTGACCTCCTCATTCTACTGGTCCTGATATAGTATACCCCCTACTGTGGTTGCTTGCCCACATTTACTCATGCTGTGTTGTCTTCCAGGAATGTCTCTTTCCATTCCCTTTACATGTCCAGCCTCTTCTCACAATTTATCATCATTTCTCAGACTGTTTAGATGTCCCCAAAGTATCCTTTTCTTAGTTCTTGCATAGAAACTATCATACCTTGTAATAATGTTCTTCTTGTCAATATGTGTACTTGGATACTGAACTATTTAATGGCAATGAAATGCTCTTTTATATCCTAATTTCCAGTACCTAGCAATTGTTATTTATTTTTTCAATGAATATTTATTGAGCAAATACAATGTGCCTGTAGCTGAGCTAGGTCCATGAAATACACAATGAACAAGATGCTCAAGGAACATCATCTAACAGATGAGATAGGCCATAAATTGATAATTAAGGTATCAGTTGAGAAGTAAACTGCTGCTATTGAACTATAGAAGCAAAGGTGTGAATTGCCTCCTAGGTTCTGAAGGGTGTCAGGAGTAGTCTGGCAGGCATATAGGGGGAGCTTAAGAAAATAATATACTTGTGGGTTGAATGAAGCACTGAATGAATTATTAGATGGATGAATGGATGAAGATACACTTTTACCTTTTGTAATAAGTTTTTTTTCTGAAACTCAGCTTCAGAAAATAAGAAATTCAATTCATGGGATTCTGAAAGTAATTTTCTTTAGTGGCTTTCCAACAGAGGTAATTTTAAATCATATTGAAAAGATTGAAGAGCTTGCCTCTTACCAGGTAATTTGAATTACCATGACTTAACAAAGGTATCCAATGGCACCCCACTCCAGTACTCTTGCCTGGAAAATCCCATGGACAGAGGAGCCTGGTGGGCTGCAGTCCATGAGGTCACCAAGAGCCAGACACGACTGAGTGACTTTATTTTCACTTTTCACTTTCATGCATTGGAGAAGGAAATGGCAACCCACTCCAGTATTCTTGCCTGGAGAATCCCAGGGACTGGGGAGCCTGGTGGGCTGCTGTCTATGGGGTCGCACAGAGTCGGACACGACTGAAGTGACTTAGCAGCAGTAGCAGCAGCAATAAGGGTATCAGGCTCACCTGGCAGCTCAGCGGGTAAAGACTCCACCTGCAATGAAGGAAACCATGGTTCGATCCCTGGGTCAGGTGGATCCCTGAAGAAGGGATAGGCTACCCACTCCAGAATTCTTGGGCTTTCCTGGTGGCTCAGACAGTAAAGAATCTGCCTGCAACGAGGGAGACCTGGGTTCGATCCCTGGGTTGAGAAGATCCCTTGGAGAAGGGCATAGTAACCCATGTCAGTATTCTTGCCTGGAGAATCCCCATGGACAGAGGAACCTGGAAGGCTGCAGTCCATGGGTTACAAAGAGTCAGAGCAACTAAACACAGCACAGAAATAAGGATATCTGGGTATTGCTTTGAATCAATGGAGGCTCCTATGAAACTAGTAGGTATCAGAACCAAAGAAAAGAATTTTAAGACTACAAAATACATTATTGAATACTTGCATGGAAGACGTTAGAGAATGTTAGCAGTGTGGCTCAAGACTTTCTTAGAGATAAACATTCCACATACTTATTAACATTTTTGTCAAATTTTAAAGTGCAGTACTTGGTAAGGCACAAATTCTCCAGATCTGTATAGTTTGAACTTTCTTCTAATTAGCTAGCTTTCCTCTCTAAATTTCAAGTTCTCCATTAATTATTTGTGTTACCTCACAGAAGAATTTTTTTTTTTTTTGGTTCTAAAATTCAGTGAGCCTGATATTAATTTCTGAATTAATTTTCTACTGCTACATGAAAAATTGATGCAATGCGGGAGAGCTGGGTTGGATCCCTGGGCTGGGAAGATCCCCTGGAGGAAGGCATGGCAACCCACTCCAGTATTCTTGCCTGGAGAATCCCCATGGACAGAGGAGCCTGGTGGGCAAAACAGTCCGTGGGGTCGCAAAGAGTCCGACATGACTGAGCAACAAATCACAACACAGCAGTGGCTTAAAACAGTATATTTTTGTTAATATTGTACAAAATGTTAAAGTATCTTAAGTTCTGTAGGTCAGCAATTGGGTGGGCTTGGCTGGTTCTCTGCTTATAGTTATGTAAAACTGAAATCAAGATGTTGGCCAAGCTACATTCTTATCTAGAGAATTGGAAGGGGGATTAACTTCTGAGTTCATTTGAGTTGTTGGCAGAATGTAGTTTCTTGCAACTTTAACTGAGATTCCTGCTTGTTTGTTTGTTTTTTTTTAATGAACTATTGGCCAGGGTTTGCTTTTAGTTCTAAGATACCAATCTTAAGTCCCTTTGAGGTAGCCCCCTCCATCTTTAAAACCAGGAGAGTTGTGCCACATCCTTCTTGCCCTTCAAATATTTCTGACTTCTTCTGCCACCAGCCAGAGAAAATGCTCTGCTTTTAAAGGGCTCATGTGATTCAGTTAGGTCCACTGAGATAATCTCCCCTATCTTAAGATAAACTGCTGTGCCACATAATATAGTTCCATGATCTTCTTACACTCAAGAACAGAAAGTCATTCAAGGAGAAGTATCATTTGGGGGTCACTTTAGAATTCTGCATATCACAGAAGGGAGGGAGGAAAGTCATTGGTAAAATTTGTTTCCATCTTGAGGAATGTCACAACTGATCTTTGTCCTCTGAATTTCTTTCTCATCTTAGAAAGGGAAAAACCCAATCTTTCCCTCCTATGGCTGGGAAAGACCTCAGTTTAGTCAACCTCCTGTGTGTTCCTTTCCTGTGAGTCTTCTTTACTTTTTTACAGAAAAATTCACTTCTGACACTTCTGGTCACCAAATGTATGGAGGCTTTTCCCCACATCAACAAGAAATTCCAGGATACCCTGCTGGCATCTGAGAAGTCAACTCAATTCTGACACTGTCTAATGGGGATAGTATCAGGTTACATAGACTAGGAGCTCAGTCTCTCAGGACTGTCTATCCCCCACATCTCACACAATTCAGACTTCTGGTGCAAACCCTAGTTGTCACCTGGGCTTCTGATCAATCCACCATAGATGGAAGGGTCTGATGACTACTCTTTAGGTTTGATTTATTCACTAGAAAGGCTCACAGATGCTCAGCTTCCATGCTCTCTTCAGGCTCGCGCTCTCACAGCATCTCCACATGTTCGCTAGTCTCAAGGTTCTCCAAACCGTGTCTTTCGGCTTTTTATAGAGGTGTCATTACATGGTCATGATTGATTAAATCATTGGCCCTTGGCAACTGATCCAACCTACAGTCTCTCTCCCCTCTCTGAGGTCTGGGTGGGACTGAAATTTCCAACACTAATCACAGGGTTAGCTTCCTGGCAACTAGCCCCTATACTTAGATTCAAAACTTATCTAATTAATATAACAAAAGGCAGTTTTTATCGCTCACATCATTTAAGAAATTCCAAGGGTTTTCAGGCTTCCCAGGTAGCACTAGTGGTAAAGTACCTGTCTCCCAAGGCAGGAGACATAAGAGACTCGGGTTTGATCTGTCTGGGTTGGGAAAAGCCCTGGGAGAAGGGAATGGCTACCCACTTCAGTGTTCTTGCCTGGAGAATCCCATGTACAGAGGCGCTTGGTGGCTCCAGTCCATAGGGTCGCAAAGAGTTGGACATGACAGAAGCAATTAGCATGCAGACGCAGCAAAAGGCTTTTCAGAGCTCTATGCCAGGAAGTGGGATGGAGGGGCAAAACCAATTTATGTTTCCTATTACCTCACAAGTCTGAAAAGGCCATCTAGTGAATTCCCCAACTGAGAAATGTTAATTTCATAGAGAGGTAGAGGTAATTACCTCTGTAAAGGTAATTCCAGTTATAGGTCTTGATTTTTGGCAAAAATATGCAAAAAGAGCCTATTGTCAGACATCAAATTCTAGGGTAGAAATTAGAAAATCTGCATTCTGTTCTCACATATATTACAAATCAAATAAGACCCTGTGTAAGCCACATTCTGTCTGCTAATCATTTAGAAAGTAGACCTTGGCATTACAAAGAGGTTAAAGGATTAAATGTAAGAATTAAACTGACCTGAAAGAAGATAGATCACCAGCTGTTTCTCTGCAAAATAAGTTTACTCAGGATTAACAAAGAATTGCAGTTCTGGTCTATAATAGTAGTGAGCCATGAGCATGTCCCCACCCAGCAAAGGAAAGGAGAAAGGGAATTCAGGATGGTGAAAGTAAATAAAGAGTCTAGGGCTGACTCTTTTTTAAAAAATATGTTTATTCATTTTAATTGGAGACTAGTTATTTTACAATATTATAGTGGCTCTGCCATACATTGACATGGATCCACCATGAGTGTACATGTGTTCCCCATCCTGAACCCCCCTCCCACCTCCCTCCCCACCCCATCCCTCTGGGTCATCCCAGCGCACCAGTCCCGAGCACCTTGCCTCATGCTTCCAACCTGGACTGGTGATCCGCTTCACATATAATAATTTACAAGTTTCAATGCCATTCTCCCAAATCATCCCACCCTCACCCTTTCCCACAGAGTCCAAAAGACTGTTCTATACATCTGTGTCTCTTTTGCTGTCTCACATATAGTGTTATCGTTACCATCTTTCAAGATTCCATATATATATGTTAGTATACTGTATTGGTGTTTTACTTTCTGGCTTACTTTACTCTGTATAATGGGTTCCAGTTTCATCCACATCATTAAAACTGATTCAAATGTATTCTTTTTAATGGCTGAGTAATATTCCATTGTGTATATGTACCACAGCTTTCTTATCCATTCGTCTGCTGATGGGCATCTAGGTTGCTTCCGTGTCCTTGCTATTATAAACTGCTGTGATGAACACTAGGGTATATGTGTCTCTTTCAATTCTGGTTTCCTCAGTGTGTATGCCCAGCAGTGGGATTGCTGGGTCATATGGCAGTTCTAGTTCCAGTTTTTTAAGGAATCTCCACACTGTTCTCCATAGTGGCTGTACTAGTTTGCATTCCCACCAACAGTGTAAGAGGGTTCCCTTTTCTCCACACCCTCTCCAGCATTTATTGCTTGTAGACTTTTGGATATCAGCCATCCTGACTGGCATGTAATGGTACCTCATTGTGGTTTTGATTTGCATTTCTCTGTTAATGAGTGATGTTGAGCATCTTTTCATGTGTTTTTTAGCTATCTGTATGTCTTCTTTGGAGAAATGTCTGTTTAGTTCTTTGGCCCATTTTTTTTATTGGGTCATTTATTTTTCTGGAATTGAGCTGCAGGAGTTGCTTGTATGTTTTTGAGATTAATTCTTTGTCAGTTGCTTCATGTGCTATTATTTTCTCCCATTCTGAAGGCTGTCTTTTCACCTTGCTTATAGTTTCCTTTGTTGTGCAAAAGCTTTTAAGTTTAATTAGGTCCCATTTGTTTATTTTTGCTTTTATTTCCAACACTCTGGGAGGTGGGTCATAGAGGATCCTGCTCTGATTTGTGTCGGAGAGTGTTTTGCCTATGTTTTCCTCTAGGAGTTTTATAGTTTCTGGTCTTATATTTAGGTCTTTAATCCATTTTGAGTTTATTTTTGTGTATGGTGTTAGAAAGTGTTCTAGTTTAATTCTTTTACAAGTGGTTGACCAGTTTTCCCAGAACCACTTGTTAAACAGATTGTCTTTTCTCCATTGTATATTCTTGTCTCCTTTGTCAAAGATAAGGTGTCCATAGGTGTGTGGATTTATCTCTGGGATTTTTATTTTGTTCCATTGATCTACATTTCTGTCTTTGTGCCAGTACCATACTGTCTTGATGACTGTAGCTTTGTAGTAGAGCCTGAAGTCAGGCAGGTTGATTCCTCCTGTTTCATTCTTCTTTCTCGAGATTGTTTTGGCTATTGGAGGATTTTTGTATTTCCATACAAATTGTGAAATTATTTGTTCTAGTTCTGTGAAAAATACCGTTGGTAGTTTGATAGGGATTGCATTGAATCTATAGATTGCTTTGGATAGTATACTCAATTTCACTATATTGATTCTTCCAACCCATGAACATGGTATATTTCACCATCTATTTATGTCCTCTTTGATTTCTTTAATCAATATTTTATGCTGCTGCTGCTGCTAAGTCACTTCAGTTGTGTCCAACTCTGTGCGACCCCATAGACGGCAGTTCACCAGGCTCCCCGGTCCCTGGGATTCTCAAGGCAAGAACACTGGAGTGGGTTGCCATTTCCTTCTCCAATGCATGAAAGTGTAAAGTGAAAGTGAAGCTCAGTCGTGTCCGACTCTTAGCGACCCCATGGACTGTAGCCTACCAGGCTCCTCTGTCCATGGGATTTTCCAGGCAAGAGTACTGGAGTGGGTTGCCATTGCCTTCTCTGTTAGTGTTTTATAACTTTCTGTATATAGGTCTTTTGTTTCTTTAGGTAGATATATTCCTAAGTATTTTATTCTTTTCGTTGCAATGGTGAATGGCAGTTTCCTTAATTTCTCTTTCTGTTTTCTCATTGTCAGTGTATAGGAATGGAAGGGATTTCTGTGTGTTAATTTTATATCCTGCAACTTTACTATATTCATTGATTAGCTCTAGTAATTTTCTGGTGGAGTCTTTAGGGTTTTCTATGTAGAGGATCATGTCATCTCTAAATATTGAGAATTTTACTTCTTCTTTTCCAATCTGGGCTCCTTTTATTTCTTTTTCTGCTCTGATTGCTGTGGCCAAAACTTCCAAAACCATGTTGAATAGTAGTGGTGAGAGTGGGCACCCTTGTCTTGTTCCTGACTTTAGGGGAAATGGTTTCAATTTTTCACCATTGAGTGTAATGCTTGCTGTGGGTTTGTCATATATAGCTTTTATTATGTTGAGGTATGTTCCTTCTATTCCTGTTTTCTGGAGAGTTTTTATCATAAATGGATGTTGACTCTTTTCACTGACTGAGTCCCTGCCAGGAAAGAAGAGGAATCTTCTGCCTGTTGGGCTTGGCTATCAACTCAGGGTGTGAGAGCTGCCCCTTCTACTCTTCTAACTCTATTTAATTGAAGCTTATGTGTATTATTTTTTTTTACAAAAGAAAGTGATTATCTAGAATAAATTTGTGTTGTATTATAAGGTGTGAAAACCTCAAAGTCATTTTGACCTTGTGTGCGTTCTAAGTTGCTTCAGTGGTGTCTGACTCTTTGCGACCTAATGGACTGTAGCCTGCCAGGCTCCTCTGTCCATGGGATTCTCCAGGCAAGAATACTAGAGTGGGTTGCCATGCCCTCCTCCAGGAGGACATCCTAACCCAGGGATCGAGCCCTTGTCTCTTGTCTCCTACACTCACAGATATGGGTTGTTTACCACTAGAAAGAATCTGCCTACAATGCAGGAGACATAGGTTCAATTACTGGGTCAGGAAGATCACTTGGAGAAGGAAATGGCAACCCACTCCAGTATTTGTGCCTGAAAAATCCCATGGACAGAGGAGCCTGGTGGGCTATAGTCCAGAGTCTGAAAGAGTAAGTCATGACTGAGTGACTAAGCACATAGCACCATCTGGGAAGCTTTCTGACCTTAGAAATGTAGTAAAAATACTCAGAAGTATTCTTTGATTTTGATTAAAATTCTGTCTTGGGACTTTGAATCATTGCACAGAATTTTCTTTATTTGACTAACAAGAGAATACCCATCTAGTTTCCAGATTCCACATACTCCTGGCTAGTCATACAAAGTTCCATGTTCTTTGGTTTGTAAACACAAAAGTCCTTCTGAAAAATAGCAACATTATTGGAAACACCATTTAACCATCTAATAGGACTACTTTGAAAAGCCAGTACACATATTTTTAATAAACTTTTTAAAAAACTGACACAAAGACAATATATGTTAAAAACTTCAGTGACATGAGCTTTTGTCATTTTCCTAATGTAGTTCATGAACTCTTGCTGCCTGACCACATAATAAGTGAAAAAACATGCTGAAATTTTCTTATCTTCTGAAGTTTCACTCTTGCCTTTCAAAAATCCAGTGAAGAGCTTTTTACCTGTCTCTGACTAGTCCATTCCTCTCCCAGTGTGGGTTGTGCAAGGAAGTATCAACTTAACAAATATTCACAACCTGGAAGTTGAGTTATATTTCATTTGCTGGGAAGTTTTAGGGCTTCAAGCCCAGGAGACAGCATCTCAGGTAACCCTGAGACAACTGCTCTGAGGAGGCAAGAGGAGGAGCCAGGTGATATAGAAGTTTTGCAACAAAGGGCAGGTGGTCTGAACATCAAAAGATTATTGTTAATTAAAGAAAACCAGATAACCCAAGTTAAGGAATTTAGCACTTTTCTATGTATAGGAAGATGTAAGAGTCTAGGCTTACTGAAAACATTCCTTTGATATGTACCCCAGCCATCTGGGGCTAGTATCCTGTATTTTCACATCCTGAGCTTCCTTTGGCCTCACTATAGAGAGTGACTATAGTCTGATGGCTGCAAGATGGCAGGTATTTCTTTTCCTTCCTGTGTTCCCTCAGGGCTCACCTGCTCTCACTGGAGTGCTGCAATTGCTGACTGTGACATCCTTATTTACTGATATGATAGGAAACATTCCATTTCTCAGAAGGGACCTCCAAACTCTTCTAGACTCTGACTTAAGTCTTTAAAAGGAAGAGAGGTCTTGTTCACTTTTTTTGCATTATTTTAGGTTAAGCTATTTATATTTTTTTGTGTAAAGATTTCCTTTAAAAATGTGATTGATTCTCATCATTCAGCACCTGTAAAGACTTAGTTCAAAGCCTAGTTACCATCAGGATTTTGACCATTCACACAATGAAAACTCACATGGAAATAAATGTTTAGAGATAGAATCACATCATTTAGGAGGCTTTCATTTGCAAGTTACACAAAACTCAATCTAACTTAATTTAAGAAAAAATGTGGAATTTGCTGGCTTATGTAACTCAACACTCCAAGGCTATATACAATTTTAGGAGAAGACTATCCAGGATTTAATCAGTATAACCAGTTCCAGCTTCTTTTTTTCTATTTCTTGGTTCAGTCTGAACAGATAGAGCCTGTTCTGTTCAGACAGAGCCAAGACTTTTTTCAGAAGCTGACTCTGAGACATGATTAAATGTGCAAGGATATTAGGAGAAGTGATTACGTGAATGGAAATAAAGAGGAAGCTGGGAGTGTCTAGAGAGCTATCAGACCTCAGTGCAGTGAAGGAGAGAGAGAGAAAGAGAGAAGCAAAGACAGAGGATGGTATAAGACACCCATAGACATCTATGCAGTGTATGGAAAGCTCAGTAAGCCTTCTGAGAGTCCTTGAGCTAAACAGCAAAGAAGCTAAAAAGCATGGGAGTCCATTTTAGAACTCTTAAATTGATAGGGAGCTGCTATAGGAGGAGATTTCATGATTCAGATTCAAATTTCTTTAATTATGATTGTCTGGACCTGGGTACATGCTCAATCCTGACTGACTTACTGAGGTGGAGGTTTGGATACAGCATTGACTTAAGCCCAAGAAGGCCTCCCAAGGAACTGAAAGAAATATTGTTGCCGTTTAGTCTCTAAGTCATGTATGACTCTTTTGCAACCCCATGGATTGTAGCCTACCAAGCTTCTATGTCCATGGGATTTTCCAGGAAAGTATACTGGATTGGGTTGCTATTTTCTTCTCCAGGGGATCTTCCTGATCCAGGGATCCTTTACCACTGAGCCACCTGGGAAGCTGAAAGAAATACTAGTCCTTCCCTATAACTGTTAGGTTGCTTTTGACTGAATGTGAGAAAAATTCCAAGTGAAATTAGCTTAAACAATGAAGACGTTTGTAAATCACATATATTAATAATAGAGGCTTCCGAGGTGGTGCTAGTGGTAAAGAATCTGCCTGCCAATGCAGCAGACATAAGAGATGTGGGTTTGATTTCTGGGTGGGGAAGATTCCCTGGAGAAAGTGATGGCAACCCACTCCAGTACTCTTGCCTGAAGAATTCCATGGAGAGAGGAGCCTGGCAGGCTATAGTCCATGAGGTTGCAAAGAGTCATACACAACTGAAGCAACAGAGTGCACACATACGTATTAATAATAGAAAGTCAGAGAGAAGGTAGGAGCCAGGCATGTTTCAGATAACATATGGCTCCATCTCTTTACAACTCTTCAAGGGTTGGCTTTTATTATCCCGCTGATTTCCTATGAGATTTCAAGATGTCTATCAGCAGCAACTGAGAAAAAAATACCTCCCTTTTTATAACAAGCCTGGAGAAGTGAAAATGCCATGAACCATGCTAAGATTAGTTTCCTTAAGTCCTATGGGCAATGCGATGATTTGTTTTATGTGTCAACTTGGCTAGGCTATGGTGGTCAATTTGGTCAAACATCAGTCTAGATATTGCTGTGATGATAGATTTTATGTGTGATTAAACATTTACAATTAGTTGACTTCAGCAGATTACCCTCCATAATGTGGATGAGCCTCATCCAAACATTTAAAGGCCTTAAGAACAAAGATTGAGGTTTCTTAAAGCAGGAATTCTACCACAAGACTGCAACACAGAAATCTTGCCTGAGTTTTAGTTGCTGGCATGCATCTCAGATTTTTACTTAAGACCACAACTTATCTGAATTTCCAGCCTTCTGGCTTTCCCCACCATTTCAAATTTGCCGATACTCTTCACAGTGGCATTAGCCAATTCCTCAAAACAAATCTCACTTTCTGTTTAAATCCTATTGGTTTTGTTTTTCTGGGACTAGTAAAGACCAAATGCAGGAGGATTAAATGCTAGAACAAAATTTGAATTCTGTGAGAAGCAAAAAGCAGTAACTGGAGGTGCTGTTGTCAAGAATAATATTTATTACACTGCCAGTAGCTTCACAGTCAGGAAATTCAGAGGAATGGCTATTGAGAAGACTGACAACAAATAATCCTACAACAGTATAGGTTTGTCACGTCCAATTTGGTTAAGAATATGAATAAAATTTTACCCTAATAAATTTTGATAAATCAAAGACTAGTCACTCTTTAAAAAAAAAACCCTGCAGATTTCAATTTCAAAGGAACGATCAGCTCACCTAGTTTTGATTTGAGTCTTAGGACATGTCGAAACTGGATCTGACACATCATTTGTGAGGGAAAGAAGAGGGTAGGTATAACTAGGATTTGAACAAATGATTAATAACTAATAAGGTAACCATAAAATAAACTGTGTGGTTATATATTTAAAATTATTGTATTACTGTTTTTATCTGATTTTGTAAGGACAAATTCATTGTCTCACAACTGATCATCTTTTCAGTCTTGGATCCTTTGATGGAGTGAGCGCAAGCACATCAGACAAAAAGCATGGTTTTTGGACCTTTCCATCACTCACCAGCTTGCTGCTTCTAGAGGGGTCATTGGAACAGAACTTTACAGTTCCTGATGAAAAAAGGAAGTAAATTTTTTTCTTTTTACAGTGAACCCTTAAGTGAATCACTCACTCCTCTGTGTTCAGTCACAGTTTTATCCTGAGAGAGATCGTTTCTTTTTGCTGAATGCATAGTCATTGCGTCAGTATTTATTCCTTGATCCCTAAAAGGGAGATTTCCATTTCCTTCCAGCACTTGTTTCATGTTGCATCATAATGACCAACTAGAGTGGTTGTGGCTAAAAGAAAATAATCCAGGGTTTTGTTTCTCAGATCAGACCAGGTTTCAGTTCAAATGCTCACTGTCTGTCCTTTCTCTGAAGAACCCCTTACAGAGGGCTTATTTCCTTTCCTTTCTTCTCCATCATGTTTCTGGTACAAAAAAAAAAAAAAAAAAAAAAAAAAAGAATAGGGCTGGCACAAGCGACATTTTAAAAGTGGATGCTAAACCCTGAGTTTACTGTACTATGAGAACATTTCCTGGACTGTGAAACAACTTACTGATGAATTTAAAATACAAATGCATTGGTTGAAATCCTTTTAGTAATATCGTGAAGCATTATCAGAGTTCAGGGAACCAAGAATTTTTACTCTAAGCTATTTTTTTCTCCTTATTTTTCACTCAGTGATGGCAGATCAGGGAAAACCAACTATAGTAAGTTAATTTTTAGTTTTCCTGTGTCCTATCAAACTACTAAAGTCAGTTACAAATTTCAAGTACACTAATTCTAAATAAAAAAGAAATTGACATTCATTTGACTGTTACTCTGTTCCAGGCACTCGGGCAGATGCTTTCACTTCTCTCAATATCCCCATTTTACTGAAGAGGAAACAGAGGTTCAGACGTTAAGCAACTTGTCCAAGTTCAAACCAGTGTCAGTCATCTACAGCTTGATGAGTTGTATTTTCCAGTGCCTTAGATGTGATTTGTCATGAATCCTCACATTGATAGGATGATCATTTTTAGGTAGGTGGGAAAGTCACCCATAGTTATTGAACACCCAGTTTTCACCTGGCACCTGCGTGGCAGATTCATTTATGGCGTTTTAAATTTCCCATTTTTCTAGATGAGGAAACTAAGAGTTTGAGAAGTTAGTAAGCCCAGGATCACATGGGTGTGCATAGAGGCCCAAGGAATTAAAATCAGATACTTCTGACCCCACCTGACTCCTCTGAGCAAAAACTGCATCACTTTGGATGAAAGTTTCAGACTTCAATATACCATCATTATTGGGGCTAAGTTGTTAGTAATCTTGAACATCATTTTGTGAAACAGCAAAGCACCTAAGAGCAATTAATGACAAGGACATGAAATACACATATATAAATTCATAGACTAGGAAGTGTATCATGTCCTTTCTCCACTTATGAATGGGCTGAGAAAGTGTAGGTCTTGAGGAAGTGATTTAGAAAATGCTCCACATCCTATGTCCATAAAACCAATATGGTTCAATATTACTCCTTCTGAAAGAATCCATTTTCTTTCCTGCATATACTCCTTCTCCCTCTCTTATATGATGTCGACATCAGGACCTTTTCATTGTGAAATCATGATTATAAAAGAATTTTATAATTCATAGGGTCTTCATTACAATGTATTAAACCCTTCCTTCCTTCCTTGGCCTTACTATGTAAATGACACATATATGAATGTCTGTAAAACCCATAAGTATGTTTGAGTTGGGCCTTATTTATGTAGTGAGATCTGAAAGTTATGTGATATACTTCTGTATTGATAACTACTATTAAATTGGACAACAAATTATGCTAACAGTTACTGTTTATTTCAGCTTAATGAATATTTGTTAGATGTCTATTGTTTTAGGTACTGGAATAATTGCTGGGGATATTTAGCTGAACAAAACTGTGCTGTCCAGTTGCCCTAAAGAGAGAGATGAATAAGCAGATGGTTCCTACTTACTGGGAAAAGATAGAGGAGGGCACAGAAAGGTGATGATGTACAGGTGGTTGACTTCCCTGGAGCAGATGACCCAGATTCCCAATTCACAGATTTGCCCACTGTCCATGCTTTCTGTGGCTCTTAGAAAAGAAGGATATGAGCATGATAAACTCTGTTTCTTTTCCTACACTATTTGTGTGCTTGTGTCTTTTCTGTATAACTTGGTAAGTTAACTTAGAAGGAGGAAAATTTGGTATTTAATTTGATTTACTCTAACCACTAGAGTGAGTTGGATTTCTAATATTTTGGGATGAACAAAACCATTAAGTACACACCATATGTATGGGCTTCCCAGGTGGTTCAGTGGTAAAGAATCCGCCTGCTAAGCAGGAGACGCAGATTCAATCTCTGGGTCAGGAAGATCCCTGGAGAAGGAAATGGCAACCAATTCCAGTGTTCTTACCTTGGAAATGCCATGGACACAGGAGACTGGCAGGTTACAGTTCATGGGATCACCAAAGAGTTGGACGCAACGTAGGGACTAAACAGCAACAGCAATATATATCATATGCATATTACATTAAATTTGAACTGGAAATTTCTGATTTGGTCCTAAGTGGGGCTTTTCAGAGTAATCCTTTTCCATGGAGAATCAACAATCTTGATTTATCTTCTTTTTCTTGTTCAATAAATAAGCCTATTTATTGAAAAAAGTTTTCATGAAGTTAATAGAGTCCATTAGCTCTTGAGAAAATAATTCATTAGGAGGTGAAGATATAAGGAATTTAATAAATAGGACAAAAATTTTGGGAAGCTTACCTTAAGTCTTGATTTTAAATTAATTTCTATTCCTTTGTTGGATGTGTTCACATGCTCTGATAAACATGCTAATGGTATACAGGAAAACAAAGTTTTGATGAAATCACAAATTGAGTGATACTTAATCATCTGAAGAGACATTTGACCTCATTTCTAATAAGAGAGATGCAAATAAGACAGCATTGATATGTTGTTTTTTACCCTTTAGATGGGAAAAATCCAAAATTTCAACGACATATTCTATGGCAGGAGTATTTTTTCTCTCAAATATTATTGTTGGGATTACAAAATGGTAAAATACACTGATAAGAAAATCTGGTAGTTATGCAGTGTATAAATTAATTATTGCTGGATAACAAATGACACCAGCTATAATTAATGTATATACTATATTTAAGAGCTTAAAATGATAGCCATGTATTCAGTTCACAGTTCTATGGATTAGAAATTTAGGTTGCACTCAGCTGAGTAGTTCTTCAGGTCTTTGCTTGGTTCTATTTGCTTAGTTCACTACTTAGAGAAAGTAATCTGTTGAAGATTGAATTGATTGGCCATAGTAGGACCATCTCGTGCTTCTGGGGCATTGGCTGAGAGAAGCAAGTTGATTTAGCTCTTATCTAAGTGTTGTTTTATACTTCAATAGGCTTGATTGAATTTGTTCACCTCTTGGAAGCAAGGATCCTGAGAGAGAGAGCAGAGGTATAGCAAGGCTATTTGAAGCATGGGATCAAAATTGCACGTGATCACTTTCACCACATTCTACATCACAAAGCAAGGCACAAGGCTAGCTAATGCAATAAGTGGGGAAATAGACTCTATCAGTTGATGGGAGGAGTCACAGAGACTAAGGCCAGGGCATGTAAATATAGATAAGAGAATAGTTGAGGTCATATTTGCAAATAACCTACAATATCTAGCAAAATAAGAATTCCTTTTAGCCTGTCTCAGAGAAATCCCAAGTCAGATATCTACCCACAGAAAACAAAAAAGTCATATGTATAAAGCTATTCATGGGAGCACTCTTTGTAAGTGCCTAGCAAAAAAAAAAAAAAAAAAAACAGAAAACCTCACAGAAGTCCATCAACAATCAATTCATTCAATAAAGCATGGTGCATCCACACAATGGCATACTGAGAACGGGTATATGTGAAACAAAAATGCCTGGGAGTTGAAAATTGTTGAAGCTGTGTCATTATGCCTTCCTCTGTACTTCCAAACATGTATCAAAGTTTTCCTTCGAGTTAGGCTTCAGCAACTTGTTAACCGAGAACTTCCAGATGTATAAGCTGGATTTATAAAAGGCAGAAGAACCAGAGATAAAATTACCAACATCTGTTGGATCATAGAAAAAGCAAGAGAATTCCAGAAAAAAATATACTTCTATTTCATTGACTATCCCAAAGCCTTTGACTGTGTGGATCACAAGAAACTGTGGAAAATTCTTGAAGTGATGGGAATACCAGATCACATTACCTGCCTCTTGAGAAACCTGTTTGCAGGTCAAGAAGCAACAGTTAGAACCAGACATGGAACAACAGACTGGTTCCAAATTGGGAAAGGAGTATGACACAGCTGTATATTGTCACCCTGCCTATTTAAGTTATATGCAGAGTACATCATATGAAATGCAGGCTGGAGGAAGCATAAGCTGGAATCAAGATTGCTGGGAGAAATATCAATAACCTTAGATATGCAGATGTAACCATTCTAGTGGCAGAAAGTGAAGAGGAACTAAAGAGCCTCTTGATGAGGGTGAAAGAAGACAATGAAAAAGCTGGTTAAAATCAAATATTCAAAAAACTAAGATCATAGCATCCAGTCCCATCACTTCATGGCAAATAGAAGGGGAAAAAGTGGAAGCAGTGACAGATTTTCTTTTCTTGGGCTCCAAAATCACTGTGGACCATGACTGTAGCCATGAAATGAAAAGACACTTGTTCCTTGGAAGGAAAGCTATAATAAACCTAGACAGCATATTAAAAAACAGAGAAGTGACTTTGCTGACAAAGTCTGTATAGTCAAAGCTATGGTTTTTCAATTAGTCATGTACGGATGTTGGAGTTGGACCATAAAGAAGGTTGAACACCGAAGAATTGATGCTTTTGAATTGTGGTGCTGGAGAGGACTCTTGAGAGTCCCTTGGACTGCAAGGAGACCAAACCAGTCAACCCTAAAGGAAATCAGACCTGAATATTCATTGGAAGGACTGATACCAAAACTGAAGCTTCAATGATTTAGCCACCTGATAAAAAGAGCTGACTTATTTCCTGACACTGGGAAAGATTGAAGGCAAAATAAGTGGGCAGGAGAGGATTAGATGGTTAGATAGCATCACTGACTCAATGGACATGAATTTGAGCAAACTCCAAGAAACAGTGAAAGACAGGGGAGCCTGGCATGCTATGGTCCATGGGGTAGAAAAGAGTCAAGCATCACTTAGCAACTGAACAGCAACAGTCAAAATTTTCATAATAAAAAGGAAAAACATGGACATGATTCCTTTTCTCATGACCCATAAACACAAAATCAAGAAATAAAATGAAATAGAAAAGGAACCCTACTACCTCCTTTTTGTCAGAGGGTCATGTTATATCTCCAAGAGGTAAGCTAAAGTGCTGTAAACAATTTAGCTGAAGTCAAAAAATATTCATCAAAATTCTGTTTTTCTTGGCTAAAAGAGAAGTCCATCAATTGGCAAGCCTGGCAGCATCTCCCTAGGGGCACACATGTTATAGGAAGAAAATAATTGCATGTTCAGTGTAAATATTCTCAAACTTTCTTCAGGCTGCATCTTGTTAAATAAACTACTTGAACTGACTTAGAAACCAACTGCTGATGTAAAAAAAGTTTCCTTTTTTGACATGTCTTTTTTCTCTGCCTTTGCTATATCAGCTCTTTGTTTAAAGCATGAATAAATTGCTATTATTTAAGAATCCATGCAACCAGAAGTCCCGGTTACTGAACATGTTAACAAATTGTCCATAGATTTCTCAAAATAGCCCTGATTCTCATATCTCAAGCTTTATAAAGGGTTTTTCTCAAACAACTCTTTGACAAATATCTCCAATCATACCAGTTCCTGGAAAATATCACAAGGGCCAATCTCTAAGGGGAAAAAAAAATCTCTCCCTTTGAATCCTTCTTTATTGGAAGTTGAGGAGCAAGTTTCTGTTGTCTTCCCATATTTGGGATGGAAATTTCTTCTGAAGACTGGGCAAAGGCTTATGGACGTGTTAGACCAATGAATAGAGCAAGAAGCATTTTGTGTTCTCAATTTGCCAAGTTATACTTCTGGTCTCATACACTGAAAATTATAACAGTTCCAGAAGTCTTTAATTGGACTCTTCCTTATCTGACTTGTTTTGATAGGTGAATGGGTACAATCAGCAAGTAGTAAGAGGATAGCACGTGAAAGTGACCTTGAGCTTTTCTAATATTTGCAACTGACCTCTTGACTCTATGCAATTGAAGCTTTTAATGATTACCAGATTGTACAACTTTTCCACATGTTTATTTTCAATTGATTTATCTTTTAATTTTTTTCATCAATTTATTTTTATTAGATCAACAGGAGCCTCTCTTATCTGTTTCATAAGCCATACCCTTGCCAATCTTTTTTTTTTTGACCACACGATGTGGCATGTGGGATCTGTCCCCTGATCAAGGATCAAATTCGCGTTCCCTGCCTTGGAAGTGTGGATTTTTAACCACTGGACCACCAGGCACATCCCCCTAACCCACAGTAATCTTCATTATTTATCCCATACTCTCCTTGGACATCTCTGATGTGTTTATGGGTTAGCTATCAATCTCTTGCTTGAGTTTATTTGTTCCAAATATTATGAAGTATAGAGTATCCAAAAAAAATGTATAAAGTATCATCTACTTGCAAGGCATTGAAAAACAGATGTTAGAATGAAGGCATCGGATTCCACGGATCTCTAGTCTTTGAAAATAGGTTCATCAGAAAGAAATTCTGACCTTAACATAAGGGTGGGGGAAGAGACTTAAAGACAAGGAAGAAATTAAAGGATATGAATCTTCATTATACTTTATAATTTCTGAAATTTTTTAACCAAGGACCAAAATATAATAAATATTTTTTGGCTATTGACATATTCATTCTACTAAAATTGGTCCTTAAAAAGAAGTCAATCAAACCCAAGAGAAAAAAAAGTGTGGGGAAACAAGAGTTTAGTACAAGTCAGGTTCTTATCTGACAGTGCTCATCAAATTACCAGCATCCATGTCTTAATCACCCCCATGGCACAGACATCAAAGTATTTTTGAATCCTGGAGGAAAATGTGTGCCAATTAATTAACCTGTTTTTATCTGTGCATCTCTATCATGGTAAACTAAATATGTAATTCTATAAAGCAAACTCAAAAACAGAAGCCTGTTTTTTGAAGAAGGAAAATAAAAATACTGAATTTAGCTTAAAGTTAACTTAGAATTAAAAGAAAATGCAAGAAAACTTATCAAATAAAAGGTGAGAGAGTAATTAATATTATTTTTCAAAGGATAGTGTGGCAGAGAACGTATAAAATGAGTCAGCTATGTTTTAATTAGGCAGATAACTAGGTAGCTCATATAATCTCTCGTTTCTCTCTCTATAAATTGAGGGGTTTGAGCTATTTAAATTCAGGGAACATCCTTGAGATAGTACTTTATTTCATAACAGAATAAGATTTGAAGTTAGGCATCAATATGAATATACAGCTGGAGTAGTTGTATTGAGCTCTCTTTTTGCATGGAAGAGGGATAAAAATCACATTTATTTGCCTTGTTTTTGTTTTCAAGATTATCTCTCATTTTAATAAATAAATTAACAGATCACTCTGATGAAGATCACATTAACAGAAAGGTATTATTTATTAGACAAATGTGTTTTAAAACCTTGCATCATTTCAATAGGTCTCAAAATAATTAAACTACCTACTCCATCAAGGGAATGAAATACCTCCATGGTTAATCTTTTACTCTTATGAATACTTACTTTCTGAATTCCACCACAGTTAATCTCTAAATCTCAAAGTTCTTCTCAAATGTTGCCCCTTTTTTCCCTTAGTTTCCCTCTGAAAACATGTGACTCAGTTATCTTTATCAGAGTTAAATCACCATGATTACAAACTATTTAATAGTGAAAGTCAAAAGAAGAGTTAAAACCGTTTCCTTGTTTTTAAAATTCAGAAAGAAAAGTGACATTTCTATAAGGAATATGAATGGGATGAAAAATGAAATTCTATAATAGCTACTTTATTCAGTCATTCAGTTAGTCAGTTTGTTAGCAGATATCTATTGAGTGTCTTCTGTGGGTGGAGCACTGACCTATGTATGTGTGACAAAGAGAAATTGTTTGTGCTTGAAGAGATTATTACTTTCTTTTTTCTTTTAAATTAATTAATTTATTTTAATTGGAGAATAATCACTTTACAATATTGTGATGGCTTTTGGCATACATCTACATGAATCAGCCACAGGTGCACATGAATCCCCCCATATAATAGAAGGGAGCAGGCAATTAACAATCAACAGAATAAATGTATAGGTTATATAGTATGTTAATAACGATCAGCATTATAGAAAAAAGATGGTACAAAGCAGGAAACTGTGACCAAGAGTGCCTAGGGGCAGAGTGAAGGGAGTTAATTGCAGACTTAAACAGATGCTCAAGGAAAAGCTCACTGAGCATCTGAACAAACACTTAAGAGGTTGGAGAGTTAGTTGTGAGGCCATCTCAGGAGAGGAACATTTCCAGTGGGGAGGGCAATCTTTGCAAAGGACCTAAAATAAAGTGTGTCTAGTTTGTTGGAACAAAGAGGAACATGGGCTGGTGAGTAAGGAGAAGAGTGGCCAGAGGAAGAATCAGATGAATAATAGGGGAGCAGGAGGCTTTCAAGATCACTGTAAAGACCTTGGTTTGTGTTCTGAGTGAAATGTAGAATCTTTGGAAAATTTTGAGCAGGCATCTGACTTACATTTTCAAAGGATCAGATCAGTCTTTTGGTCGTGTTTTTAATAGGCTGAATGAAGAGACAAGAGCAGAATCAGGGGGACAAGTAAGAAGGCAATTGCAGGAATCCAGCGACATGATGATGGTGGCTCACACCAACAGAGCAGCATAAAACTAATGAGAAACAATCTCATTTTAAACATGTTTTGAAAGTAGGACAAAAAACTGAAAGTGAGTGAAAGTCACTCAGTCGTACCCAACTCTTTGGGACCCCATGGACCGCAGCCTGCCAGGCTCTTCTGTCCGTGGAATTCTCCAGGCCAGAATACTGGAGTGGGTTGCTACTTCCTTCTCCAAAAAATGACAAAAAAAGTAGTTGTATATACTTAGTGGGAAAGGTTAGGCTTGTTTCAAGGGTCCTGGTTCTGAACTAATTTCTGCTGATGCAGTTGAAACTTCAAGTGTACATGCCTCCTCTCCTCTTCCACTGATGAAGGTAGAAGGCCTAGGGGAGCCATGGTTTTAGTCCAGTGTAGGGTTATTTTTTACTTTCATTAGGGATGAAACGAAGTTACTCCAAGTATGTCAGCTTCATATTGTACCTTGTTGATGAGAGTTCTTTTATAAAAACAACATGTTGACATAAAATCATGCTGACACAAAATTAAAAGTTCATTCAGTAAGGAGTCAGTTATAGACCTTGAAATGTAATTCTTATAAAAGTTTGTTCACTAAAGCATTTAGAGGCAGTGTAGAATAGGATTAATGGTTTGACTTCTAGTCAGACTTGCCAGTTGCAAATCCCAGTGTGGTTATTTTGTTTGTTTTTCTTGCTTTACTAACCCTATTTTATAGGGTTATGAACAGTGAATGAAATTACATATGTAAAACATTTAAAACATATTCTACATAATAATCAATTCAGTTGCTCTGTTGTGTCTGACTCTTTGCAACCCCATGAATCGCAGCACGCCAGGCCTCCCTGTTCATCACCAACTCCCGGAGTTTACTCAAACTCATGTCCATTGAGTCGGTGATGCCATCCAACCATCTCGTCCTCTCTCGTCCCCTTCTCCTCCTGCCCCCAATCCCTCTCAGCATCAGGGTCTTTTCCAATGAGTCAACTCTTTGCATGAGATGGCCAAAGTATTGGAGTTTCAGCTTCAGCATCAGTCCTTCCAATGAACACCCAGGACTGACCTCCTTTAGGATGGACTGGTTCTATCTCCTTGCAGTCCAAGGGACTCTCAAGAGTCTTCTCCAACACCACAATTCAAAAGCATCAATTCTTCAGTGCTCAGCTTTCTTTATAGTCCACTTTCACATCCATACATGACCACTGGAAAAACCATAGCCTTGACTAGATGGACCTTTGTTGGCAAAGTAATTTCTCTGCTTTTAAATATGCTGTCTAGGCTGGTCATAACTTTCCTTCCAAGGAGTAAGTGTCTTTTAATCTCCTGGCTGCAATCACCATCTGCAGTGATTTTGGAGCCCAGAAAAATAAAGTCTGACACTGTTTCCACTGTCTCCCCGTCTATTTCCCTTGAAGTGATGGGCCCAGATGCCATGATCTTAGTTATCTGAATGTTGAGCTTTAAGTCAACTTTTTAACTTTCCTCTTTCAATTTCATCAAGAGGCTCTTTAGTTCCTCTTCACTTTCTGCCATAAGGGTGGTGTCACCTGCATATCTGAAGTTATTGATATTTCTCCTGGTAATCTTAATTCCAGCTTCTGTTTCTTCCAGCCCAGCATTTCTCAGCCCTATGTAAGTCTATGTAAATACTATTATTTCCTTTTGACACAGAGTGAATGTAATGTCATGTGTCATTGCTATGGCTGTCTTTGAACAGCTCTTATCAATCCTTCTCCAAGGTCTTCACTAGGTTCTCAACTAATTCCACATCTGTGAAGGAAGTGAATCATCATCTTCTCCTCTTTGCATGTGCATACAAGAAAAACTTGGTTATTCTATGATTTCAAGAAATTCCTTTACAAGAAAGACTTATAAGTCAACAAGGACATATTCTATATTATCCAGTAGCATCCAAGTGCCTACTTATGTTCCAGTTAGAGGTCCAACAGTAATTTGATACATATTTTAAACTATATTTAGATATTTTTTCTGTTGGCAATATGGCACACTAAATATTATGAAGAGTTCCTACTATACAACAATAAAAAATGCTCAATGGAAATTATTTTTAAACTGCAATTTTAAATGAATTGATGAGCTTTAAGGAAATCTCTTGAATGCTAAATAAATCTCTCATACTTATAATAATTTTACCCTACCTCTAATGAGGGCCAAGAATGATACAAAACATTCAAGAAAGAAATTATTTTATTCTTACATGATCTCTTCCAGAGAATTAAAAAAACACACTCTCTAACTTATTCATTAGCCTGCCAAATCATGACACCAAAACCTGACAAATGAGATGAAGAAAGAAATGCTGAAATATAATATCATTTAAGAATAAGGATACAAAGACCCTAAATACACCATGAAGAACTGGATCCAGCACTGAATTAGAAAAATATGATCACATACCATCATGTTGTTGTTGTTTAGTTGCTAAGTCATGTCTGCCTCTTTTGGGACCATGTAGACTGCTAATTCCAGGCATGCAAAATGGATTTAATATTGTATAAACAATGCAGTTTTCATAAAAAAAGATAAGTGGAGTAAACCACATGATCATTTTACTAGCTGCAAAAAGCTTTTAATAAAACTAACATACATCCATGATGAAAACTCTTTGGAAACTACAAGTAGAAAGGAAATTCAGTAATATGATGAAGACAATCTACAAAAGAAAAAAAAAAAGAAAAGAAAAGCAAAATTCATGGTGAAACTTTGAAAGCTTTCCCTTTGAGATCAGAACAGGACAAGGAAATCTGATGCCTCTACTTTACCTCCATTTCGATTCATCTAGTATCTATGGTGGGTACTCTCAGTCATACATTAAAGTTAGAAAAAAGAAATAGCATAATTATTAAAAAGGAAGTTATAAAACTAACATAAGTCCAAGATAGCATCATTTTGTATGTAAAAAAGTCTGAGAGAATCTGAAGATAGAATATTGAGATCAGTAAGAGAGTTTTGCAAACTGGTTGGCTACAAATCCATTTATGAAAAGTTGTTGCACATGACACATTTCTACAAGCTAGTAACAGATTATTAATTTAAAGAATTAAATACATTTTAAAAAGATAACATTTAAAATGTTATTCAGAATAAACATAAGTATAGATGCACCAGGGCAATAACATACAGAATAAAATCAACACCAACAATAAAAAATAGGCATAGACTTGAGCAAATCTTTCACAAAAGAGGAAATCCAAATGGCTAATAAACATACAGACACATTGTTCAACTTGATTAATGATTACAGAAATGAAAATTAAAATCTCCCTTTAGTACAGAAATTTAAAATTCTGATAGCATCATTGATGTGAAGACGTGCCACAAAGGGCCCTTTCATATGCTGGTTCAAGTGTACTTGGTACAATCATAGTGCAAAAAAGTCTACCTTCTCTAGATAAGTTGAAAATATCCATATAACATCACTTAGCGATTCCAGTCCTAGAGAGGGTTTTGTACATGTGCACCAAGGAAAAGAAAATAATGTTTATGATAGTTGCAGACTGAAAACAACCCATTTATCTATTGATAAATAGATAAATAGGTAAATAGTTTATGGTGCACTTGTGCAGCAGCAGAAATAAAACTTGAGTTGCATGTTAATGCAAATTAATCTCAGAAACAGAATGTTAGCTAAAAGTACAGAACAAAACATGTAGTCAGACTTTATGTGTAACCAAGTTTTAAAATCAGACAAAATTTCAACAATAATGCTGAGTGATACATGTGGTGATAAAATTATGATGAAAAGTGAGGAATTTATTATAATAGAAGTCAGTATAGCAATTACCACTACAAGACAGAAAATTGTATGTGATCTAGGAGAGATGGAAAGTGGGGGTGATGTTTACAGTACTGGTGTTTTTCTATCTCTTAATATGGGTGGTGATAGCAAGGAATTGCATTAATGATTATTATTTCATCTTTCATATATCCCTCCTAGATATATTTCATAATTAAGTAGAGCTAAAAAATTCTATGACAAAAATACCTTTGTACTAACAAACTCATTAGGAGAATTGCTGTAGAATGTCAGCTTATTTGGCAGTGTCTTCTGAGGTATTTCATATAAATTAGTACACACCTAAATGACTAAATCACTCTGAAGACAAGACTTGTTTAGAGAGATTTAATATAGTATTTGAAAAGATAATCCTTGAAAGAAGAGGTTTATGCCAAAGTACTAATTAGTATTTTGTCTTAAAAATTATTGCAGTGATCTGTCATTACTCTTTTCTCATATAAAATAAAGGCAAGTTAGAAAATATGCATTTGTAATTTAAAATAATTAATTATTAACAAAGTATTCCTTCCTTATATCTCTGTTACTTTTCCCAGATATTAAATCCCAAACATGCTTCTTGGTTTGTTTGTTTTGCTAGCTATGCTGTTAGGATTTAATCAAATGAATGTAAACAGTGAGCAAACTATCACCAAAGGCCATTGTGAAGCTCCCCTCACCACAGGAAGTCTCAGAGACACTTGATTTGAATTCTCTCAAGTTCAAGAATAATAAATTCAGCCCCACAAACCTACAGAGAATGAGTCATTTAAAAATAAATACTGAAAAACCCTATTTTCAGAAAAATTCAGAGTGGCAGAATATCAATTCATCCATGGAGGATAATACCTTTTGCCCTACACATCCCTCTTAAGCTGACTGACATAGACGCCTATGGATAGATCACTCTCACAAGCTCTGTAGAGGTTTGCTCTAAAAAAAATGTAAAAGTCTGGTTTCCTTTAATCTACATTTAATAGTCCAGTGGTGTGCATGACATCCCTTAACAATGACATCCCTTAACAATATTCTCCAGTGATTTCAGGACTCAACCTTCAACTGGAAATTAAGTGAAATCCTGTTTGCTGTGTAAAATTTATTTTTAAAAACTATATTTTAAAACATAAATATATTGTGAAGGAAACAACAAATCTGAGAAACATTTGATATAGATTTTTTTATATGCACATATGATGCATTTTGAATGACCAATTGTGGATCCCTAGAGCCAGTACATTAAAAAAAATGGAAGTCCAAATGGAATTAGTAGTTGTATCCATTGCTTGCAAGTATCTCCCAATGGAAAGGAGAAGACACAGACCTTGCAAAATACAAAACAGATACGGTGATGGACAAAATAGATATGGCAAGGCACAGAAAGGCAGAAAGCATGATTCTAGAAGAACTGGCCAGAGCAATGTAGGGCTTTGTATTGTTTGATGCTAGGGTTTGACAATGCAACTGGTTTCAGCCCATCACTGTTTATATTTCATAACAGAAACATTTTTGAGTCACCAGAGGAAATTGTCTTTTTTATTTGGGGAACAGAGCCTACATCCTTGGCAAAAAGTTAACATTTTCATTTTAATTTAAAAGTTAAATCACCTATTAATTTAGCAAATAGTGATGCAACAAAGAAGACATATTTCCTTGCTATGAGTGTGTGAAAAAGAGATTTGTTAAACAGGGAGTGGGTTCCATTAGTGCAGCAATTATCATTAAATTTGTAATTGAAAAATACAAATGTCAAATACTAAAGAAAAATCAGTTTGTTGGGAAGACGACTTTATGAAACAGAGACTTTATTATATTTCATGCTTAGTGGGATCCCGAGTGACTCGAAAACCGGTGACTCCAGATAAGTCATGTGAGTATTTTTTAGAGTAGATTCTTAAAGAAAACAACCTTTTAAAGACCCTATGACTAAATGGCTATACTACCCAAAGCAATCTATAGATTCAATGCAATCCCTATCAAACTACCAACGGTATTTTTCACAGAACTAGAACAAATAATTTCACAATTTGTATGGAAATACAAAAATCCTCCAATAGCCAAAGTAACCTTGAGAAAGAAGAATGGAACTGGAGGAATCAACCTGCCTGACTTCAGACTATACTACAAAGCCACAGTCATCAAGACAGTATGGTACTAGCACAAAGACAGAAATATAGATCAATGGAACAGAATAGAAAGCCCAGAGATAAATCCACGAACCTATGGTCACCTTATCTTCAACAAAGGAGGCAAGGATATACAATGGAAAAAAGACAACCTCTTTAACAAGTGGTGCTGGGAAAACTGGTCAGCCACCTGTAAAAGAATGAAACTAGAACACTTTCTAACACCATACACAAAAATAAACTCAAAATGAATTAAAGATCTAAATGTAAGACCAGAAGCTATAAAACTCCTAGAGGAGAACATAGGCAAAACACTCTCCGACATAAATCACAGCAGGATCCTCTATGACCCACATCCCAGAATTTTAGAAACAAAAGCAAAAATAAACAAATGGGACCTAATGAAACTTAAAAGCTTTTGCACAACAAAGGAAACTATAAGCAAGGTGAAAAGACAGCCCTCAGATTGGGAGAAAATAATAGCAAACGAAGCAACAGACAAAGGATTAATCTCAAAAATATACAAGCAACTCCTCCAGCTCAACTCCAGAAAAATAAATGACCCAATCAAAAAATGGGCCAAAGAACTAAACAGACATTTCTCCAAGGAAGACATACAGATGGCAAAAAAACACATGAAAAGATGCTCAACATCACTCATTATCAGAGAAATGCAAATCAAAACCACAATGAGGTACCATTACACGCCAGTCAGGATGGCTGCTATCCAAAAGTCTACAAACAATAAATGCTGGAGAGGGTGTGGAGAAAAGGGAACCCTCTTACACTGTTGGTGGGAATGCAAATTAGTACAGCCATTATGGAAAACAGTGTGGAGATTTCTTAAAAAGCTGGAAATAGAACTGTCATATGACCCAGCAATCCCACTTCTGGGCATACACACCAAGGAAACCAGATCTGAAAGAGACACGTGCACCCCAATGTTCATCGCAGCACTGTTTATAATAGCCAGGACATGGAAGCATCCCAGATGCCCATCAGCAGACGAATGGATGAGGAAGCTGTGGTACATATACACCATGGAATATTACTCAGCCATTAAAAAGAATTCATTTGAATCAGTTCTAATGAGATGGATGAAACTGGAGCCCATTATACAGAGTGAAGTAAGCCAGAAAGATAAAGACCATTACAGTATACTAACACATATATATGGAATTTAGAATGATGGTAACGATAACCCTATATGCAAAACAGAAAAAGAGACTCAGATGTATAGAACAGACTTGTGGACTCTGTGGGAGAAGGCGAGGGTGGGATGTTTCAAGAGAACAGCATGGAAACATGTATATTATCTAGGGTGAAACAGATCACCAGCCCAGGTTGGATACATGAGACAAGTGCTCGGACCTGGTGCACTGGGAAGACCCAGAGGGATCGGGTGGAGAGGGAGGTGGGAGGGGGGACCGGGATGGGGAATACATGTAAATCCATGGCTAATTCATTTCAATGTATGACAAAAACCACTGCAATGTTGTAAAGTAATTAGCCTCCAACTAATAAAAATAAATGGAAAAAAAAATAAAAAAAATAAAAAAATAAATTAAAAAAAAAATAAATAAAGACCCTATGACTATTGCTAAAACTATATGTATACACAAGAATTATGGTTGAAATTACATATTTGCTCTTTCTGTCACACTTCAGACATATTTTAGATAAACACAATGAGATTAGAAACTCTGAACCAGATTCAGGATAGAGAAAAACAATATTTTTAAAAATTTTTATTGACATTTATTTTATATACTCTGAAACGCACAAAATATACATGTACTATTTTCTGGATTTTGGTAAATGTATACATCCATTTCAAACAACCACAATCAGTGTATAAAACATTTCTGCCACCACAGAACATTCCCTGTGCTATTTTCCCAGGCAATCTCCTCCTCTTCCTGCCCTCAGGAATCATTTTTCTGATATCTATCACCACAGATCAATTTTGTCTATTCTCAAACATCATATAAATGAAATCATGTATCATGCATTTTTTTTGGGGGGGGGTCTGACTTCTTTTGCTCAACATAGTATTTAGAGATTCAACCACGCTGTGCAGTTCAGTAATTCATTCCTTTTTAAACTGCCGAGAAGTATTCCAGCAATATATGTGGTCCATGTGAATATAACACAATTTGTTTATGTTCCTGTTTTTGGACATTTAGGTTGTTTCAGTTTTTAGCTATTGTGGGTATGGTCGTATTGTGACTGTTACATTAACATTTGTTACATAGAGGCCCAGTGTATCAGATGGTGAGCCAAAGCTCAACAAAAAACTGGGAGGGAACGTGAGAGAGGTTTATTTCTCACAGTTGCCTTGAGTGGTCCTGTGGGGACATCAAGTCTGGGGGCAGGTAGACAGAGTGTGGCAGGATGCGGGACACACACATGTGTGCCTTTATTAGGGTGGAATGCCTTTGGGATTCCCAAGCTAAGGCTGGTCACACCAAAAAGAATATTGGGCTTCCTTGGTGGCTCAGACGGTAAAGAATTTGCCTGCAATGTGGGAAGCCCTGGTTGGATCCCTTCCTGGTTGGGAAGATCCCCTGGAGAAGGAAATGGCAACCTAATCCGGTATTCTTGTCTGGAGAACTCCGTGGACAAAACAGCCTGGCAGGCTATACTCTACGGGGTCAAAAAGAGTCCAATATGACTGAGCAACTAACATTTCCTGGGGTGGTGGGGCAGGGATGGAGGGAGGATGTCTTATCTAAATACAAAGGGAAGGCTTGCACTTATCATTAGGTCATTAAGGGAGTCATATCAGGAACTTACTTGCGACCCTGCAGGCTGTTATGTAGGGCATGCCCCTTCAGGAGGGGCTGGTGTCAGTTCAAGGTCCCTGCAGGCTGCTTGGCCACACAAAATACACGTGGAGGGAACAATATTAGAAAGTAGTTCAGTTTGACTCTCAATAAGTGGCAATTAATATCCTCACATAATTTGAGGATATAAGTATTTAATTTTATAAGATTGCCAAATAATATTCAAAGGGGTTTATCATTTTTACTTTTACCAATGATATGAGATCCATTTGCTCTATAGCCTCACTAGTTGGTGAAAGTGAAAGTTGCATAGTTAGTGTCTATCTGCAACCCCATGGACAATACAGTCCATGGAATTCTCCAGGCCAGAATACTGGAGTGGGTAGCCATTCCCTTTTCCAGGGGATCTCAACTCAGGGATCGAACCCAGGTCTACCACGTGACAGGTGGATTCTTTACCAACTCTTTTTAATATCAGTCACTCTAGTGGGTGTGTAGTGTTATCTCATTATAGTTTTTAAAAGAATTTTTAAAATTATTTTTAATTGGAGGATAATTGCTTTACAAAACTGTGTTGGTTTCTGCTGTACAACAGTGTGAATCAACTGTGTGTGCGTGTGTGTGTGTGCGTTTGTGTGTGTGTGTTAGCTGCTCAGTCCTGTCCAATTCCTTGCGATCCCATGGACTGTAGCCTGCCTTGCTCCTCTCTCCGTGGAATTCTCTGGACAAGAATACTGGAGTGGGTAGCCACTCCCTTGTTTAACCCGGGCCTGCTGCAGGCAGACTCTTTACCATCTGAGCTACCAGGGAAGCCTTAAGCATACACATACCTCCTCCCTCTTTGCCTCACTCCCGCCCCATCCCTCATCCCATCCCTCTGTTGTAACAGAACTCTGAGTGTGTTCTGTGAGTGATACAGCAGTTTCCCACTAGCTAGCTATTTCACACACGGTAGCGTACATAAGTCAGTGCTACTCTCACTTCCACCCACTCTCGCCTTTCTGCACCGTGTCCACAAGTCTATTCTCTGGGTCTGCGTCTCTATTTCTGCCCTGGAAATAGGTTCATCAGCACCATTTTTCTAGATTCTGTACATATGCATTAATATACATTTGTTTTTCTCTTTCTGTCATTGTGGTTTTAATTTGCATTTTGTTAATGACTAATTCTATTGGGCAACTATTTTATGTACTAAACAGTCAATCTGATTATCTTCTGTGAAATACTTCTTCAACATTTTTGCCCATTTTATAAAAAGAGGTGTTAATCTTAATTTTGATAGTCTGCTTTATCAAGTTTTATTTTATGGTTATACTTTAGGTGTCTTAACAAATGTTTGCCTACACCAAGATTACAAAGATATTAGATGTTTCTCCTACAAACTTTACAGTTTTGACTTAGGTTTTGGTCCCTGACCCACATCAAAATTTTTGTGTGTTATGTGAAATAAGATTTAGTTTTTCCTTTTTAAAATAAAGGTATAAAGTCATCCCAGCATCATTTGTTGAAATACCTTTTCTTTTTCTTTACTCACTGAATTGCATTGAAAATATATTTTGCAGTATTAAAAATATATTGATCAAATATGGTATGTCTCTTAGTTTACATCAATCTATTTGCTCATCTTTACATCAATACCTTATTGACTTTCTGTTAAGTTTAAAAATCTAATAAGTATTTCCACTTTGTTTTCCCCTTTAAAGATTATTTTGGCTATTCTAGATCATGTTAATTTGAATACAAGTTTTATAATCAGCTTTTCAACTTCTACCAAAAAATCTGTTGGGATGTTCTTTGGGAAGGCTCTGCAACATGTTATTTTAAAATCAGATCTTCTTATGTATGAACATATTATAGTTCTCCATTTAACAAATCTGTAATTTCTTTCAGCAATGTTTTATGGTTTTCAATGTGGTACTCTTTCACATTTCTTTATATTTGTTCTTAGGTACTTTATATTTTTACTTGCCAGTGAAAAAGATCACTTTTTGTATATTAGTCTTCTTCTTTTTTTTATATTAGTCTTCTATCCTACAAACTTTGTTAAATCACTTTTGGTTTTCACAGATTTCCTAAGATTTTTGTGTTTTCAACCATGACGTCTGCAAATAGTAACTGTTCTATTGTTCCTTTTCTGAATGTTATGTTTTTTGTTCTTTATTTTTTTATACCATCTTTCATTGGATAGTAAAATATTGCACAGAGATAAACAGAGGGAATAATCTTGCCTGTACCCTATCTGAGAGGGAAAACATTCATTAATTCACCATTAAGTATTATGCTGGCTATAGGTTTTTGTAGATGACTCTTATCAGCATAAGGATGTTCTTCTTATTCGTAGTTTGCCAAGAGTATTTTTCAAGATTAAGTTGGATTGTTTCAATGGCCTTTTCCACATTTTTTGAGATGATCATATATTTCTTCTTTCAAAAATAAAATCATCATGAAGTACATTGATTTGGGGGGGTGGAATTTAAGCTAACATTGCATTGCAGAGATAAACCCCACTTGATCCCAATTTATTTTCCTTTCCATATATTTCTGGATTTAATTTGCTAATGTTTGATTGAGGACTGTTATATTCATGATGTTTACTGTGCTATTAGATTATCCTGACCTCATTTATTGTTCTATTAGATTATACTGAAGGAATATTTGTGCAGAATTGGTATTAAATCTTTTAAAATTATTTGATAGAATTCACTAGTGACGCTATCTGCGTTTGGAGTTCTCTTTGTGTGAAAGTTTTGATTATGAATTCAGCTTCCTGAAGGTAAAGAGTCATTTAAATTTTGTTTATTCTTTTTCATAACTTGTATTAATCAAGGACTTTGTCTATTTCTTCTCATATTAAGTGTATTTGCATCAAATTGTTTATAATATTTCTTTACTATCCTTTAAATATTTGCATGATCTGAAGTGATGTTCACTCCTCTTTCTTTATATTGGCAATTTTCTATAAGATTTATTGTCAGGGCCTACTGATGTGGTTGACCTTTAAGAGAACATTTCCTTTGTATGGCTTTTCCTTTGCGAATTGTCAGGAGGACCGTTTGGGATATGCCCCTACCTAGAAGAGCCTGATAAGGGAAGAGAAGAGCCTTAATACAATGAGCTGCAAATGTTAGCCAGCATCCACTAACACAGGCTAAGAAAATAACTGTGGGACTGGACATTTTTGTTGATTCATGAAGGGGAGCTGGACTATAAGTCTGAAAAGGGGAGCGTTTATGGGCTTGAGAGTACTTTCTAAGGATATAGTATTAAACACTTAGTAAATACCCCAGTAGATAGCTTTGACTTGTCGCTAGAGTGGCTGCTGGAAGCTAAGAGAAAATGAGGGCTTATACAGAGCAATGTTGCAATATTTACATTGCTGTATGAGAAAGTGGTGGAGAGAATAAAAGGGTCAAGAGAGTGAGCATGCTAAAGTGGATGTGTCACGTGAGGACAAAGGATATGCTCCGGTCTCACATTCCATAAGGAAGTCCTGGAGGCATCCATTTCCCAAGGCCATCCAGACTGTGCTGGTAAGAGAAGCATCAGCATGATGAGTGGTGGCTGCTCAGGCCTGTACTGATTGTGTGAGGATTCTCAGATGTTGGTTTGCTAATGGCAGCGGGCATCATGAGGGTTCAAACCAAGAGAGCCCAGTTAAGTGGCTCTTAACAGCCCCAGTCCAAGGTTGTTTCTACCATTTTAATGATCAGCCAGATCAGTATCTAAGGGGGCTTGACCTTCAGAGAAATATGGGGATATTTAACGTAACATAGCTTTCCTGGAAGAAATAGATAGGCAGTCAACAAGGATGGTTTAACTGATATGTTGAAAAGAATTGCCAGGTGGTGCTAGTGGTAAAGAACCTGCCTTCCAATGCAGAAGACATGAGATGTGAGTTTGATCCCTGGGTCAGGAAGGTCCCCTGGAGAAGGGTATGGCAACCCATTCCAGTACTCTTGCCTGGAAAATCCCAGGGACAGAGGAGCCTGGTGGGCTACAGTCCATGGGATCGCAGAGCCAGACACGACTGAAGTGACTTAGCATGCACACATGATGTAAAGAAAGTCAGAATGGAGTTGTGAGGTGAATAGTACTGGATGACATAGTGGAAATAGTGCCAAACGTTGATCAATAACCCTTACAGTGTGCCTTCTTCATACTTTCTTAAGATTCCAAAGAGCACTAGGAGCCCTTTCATGATATTTCATTAGATGTCTACATCTTTATTCATCTAGATTTTCCCCATTTCACCAGTCAGTTAACACTTTCATTTAGGTTTTTCTAGGAAGCTGTGTGTTCAAGTCCTCATTTCACAGGGCACTAATGTTTATTTGTTTAAATTTTTGTTGAATTTAAAATACATGCAAACACAGTTTTTCAACTATGCACTTGCATGCCTGGTAGTATTGACTCCTGTCTCCCACTGGGAATAGAGTTGAAATAGACATTTCCAGATCTGCCTAAGATTTTATGCATGATTCTTACAACTTTCCATCTCATTCATCATGTTTACTTATCATGAAAAAATGATAGTAGTGTATATCCAGACATTATTATACCAAGGGAAAATTTCATGCAAAGATGGGCACAATAAAGGACAGAAATGGTAGGGACCTAACAGAAGCAAAAGATATTAAGAAGAGGTGACAAGAATATACAGAAGAGCTATACAAAAAAGATCACTACCCAGATAACCATGATGGTATGATCACTCACCTAGAACCAGACATCCTGGAATGCAAAGTCAAGTGGGCCTTAGGAAGCATCACGACAAAGCTAGTGGTGATGGAATTCCAGGTGAGTTATTTCAAATCCTCAAGGATGATGCTGTGAAAGTGCTGCACTCAATATGCCAGCAAATTTGGAAAACTCAGCAGTGGCCACAGGACTGGAAAAGCTCAGATTTCGTTCCAATCCCAAAGAAAGGCAATGCCAAAGAATGTTCAAACTACCACACAGTCACACTCACCTCACACACTAGCAAAGTAATGCTCAAAATTATCCAAGCCAGGTTCTAACAGTATGTGAACCATGAACTTCCAGATGTTCAAGCTGGATTTAGAAAAGGCAGAGGAACCAGAGATCAGATTGCCAACATCCATTGCATCACCAAAAAAGCAAGAGAGTTCCATAAAACCATCTATTTTTGCTTTATTGACTATGCCAATGCCTTTGACTGTGTGGATCACAGCAAACTGTGGAAAACTCTTCAAGAGATGGGAAAATACCAGACGACCTGACCTTCCTCCTGAGAAATCTGTATGCAGGTCAAGAAGCAATAGTTAGAACTGGACATGGAAAAACAGACTGGTTTCAAATCAGGAAAGGAGTACATCAAGGCTGTATATTTTCACCTCCTTATTTAACTTATATGCAGAGTACATCATGAGAAATGCCAGGCTGGATGAAGCACAGGCTGGAATCAAGATTGCCAGGAGAAATATCAATAACCTCAGATACCTCAGATGATACCACCCTTATGGCAGAAAGTGAAGAAGAACTAAAGAGCCTCTTGATGAAAATGAAAGAGGAGAGTAAAAAAGTTGGCTTAAGACTCAACATTCAGAAGACTAAGATTATGACATCTGGTCCCATCACTTTATGGCAAATAAATGGAGAAATAATGGAAACAGTGAGAGACTTTATTATTTTGGGCTCCAAAATCACTGCAGATGGTGACTGAAGCCATGAAATGAAAAGACACTTGCTGCTTGGAAGAAAAGCTATGACCAACATAGACAGCATATTAAAAAACAAAGACACTACTTTGCCAACAAAGGTCTGTCTAGTCAAAGCTGTGGTTTTTCCAGTAGTCATGTACGGATGTGAGAGTTGGACTGTAAAGAAAGCTGAGCGCTGAAGAATTGATGCTTTTCAACTGTAGTGTTGGAGAAGACTCTTGAGAGTCCCTTGGACTGCAGGGAGATCCAACCAGTCCATCCTAAAGAAAATCAGTCCTGAATATTCACTGGAAGGACTGATGCTGAAGCTGAAACTCCAATACTTTGGCCACCTGATGTAAAGATCTAACTCATTTGAAAAGACCCTGATGCTGGGAAAGATTGAAGGTGGGAGGAGAAGTGGATGACAGAGGATGAGGTGGTTGGATGGCATCACCGACTCAATGGACATGAGTTTGAGTAAACTCCAGGTGTTGGTGATGGAGAGGGAATCCTGATGTGCTGCAGTCCATGGGATCGCAAAGAGTGGGACACGACTGGGTGACTGAACTGAAATTCACTTCACTTCACAGAAGAAGGAGCTTCTACTTGAGTAGCTCAGGTGGAAAACAAGATTCTGTTTGGTTTCAGTTGAATCATGCACCCAGCCAGTGGTGGAGGACCACCCAGATTGCTCAAAATGCCCTCAAGAAAGAGAGACTCTGATGCCAAAAAAAAAAAAAAAAAAAAAAATGGAGAAGGAATGTTAGACTGGCAAAACTAATGAATGTATTAAAAATTACCATTTCTACTACCCTTAAATTATGCTTTCTTCTTTAATGAATGGAATTTTACTTCAAACTGGGAGCACACTGTGTCTCCAAGTTGGAGAATTGGTGTCATAGAAATCAGCTCCAGCCTTAAGGAAAGGCAGAGAAAGAACTGCTGTGGTCAGTGCAGTAAACTGGAGGCTGGAGCCTCCTGGCAACTGTCTGCACCTATGATATCTGTGTATACTTGGTAAGAGTCACTCAGTTGTGTCTGACTCTTCGAGACCCCGTGGACTATAACCCTCCAGGCTCCTCTGTCCATGGAATTCTCCAGGCAAGAATACTAGAGTGGGTAGCCTATCCCTTCTGCAGGGAATCTTCCTGACCCAGGGATCAAACCCAGATCTCCTGCTTTGCAGGCAGATTCTTTACCATCTGAGACACCAGGGAAGCCCCACCTGTATTATATCTATATTATAATTTCTGTTAACTCATGTGTCTTCTTCACTAAAGAATATCTTCAAAGTAGGGAATCTGGCTTTTCATCTCTCTATTATGAATGTTTTGCCCAGTGTCTGACACAGAGCAGGTACTCATATGTATGTCAAATAAATATATACATGCAAAATAAGTAAAATGCAAAAATAAATAATACTTTTTTCCCCCAAAGGTAAATCCAGGATGAGGGCAGGGGTTACTCTTTAAGGGGGGGCATGGGCTTCTCATTGCTGTGGCTTCTTGTTGCAGGGCACAGGTTCGAGCTGCATGGGCTTCAGTAGGTATGGCACATAGGGTCAGCACTTGTGGTACACAGGCTTAGTTGCCCCGTGGCATGTGGAATCTTCCTGGACCAGAGATCAAGCCCATGCCCCCTGCACTGACAGGTGGATTCTTAACCACTAGACTACCAGGGAAGTTCTAAAACTATTCTTTCTGGGTGGATGTGTTCCCATTTATGTGTTTGGATGGGCATTCTAATATTTTCTGGATTATTTGACTAATAGCTTTCATATAATTACTTTCTCTCTGAGCTAAAATTGGCAATAGCTCTCAAATGTACTTAGATTCCTATTTAATTCTAGATATCCAGGTAAAAGACTAAGCAAAGATAATTACTGTAGTTTCTCTCCCTTCTAATGTCTTCTCACTTGGGACACAAACATTCTCAACATTGACCTACAGCCAGCTGCCATGCTCGAACAAGATACTTTCTCTGATCACCCGGTGCCTGAAGGCCTCTCTTTCTGAACACTGAAACACTTAAACCTTGCCAGTTGGTAACTGATCCCTTTCTGCTATTCCTTATGACATATGTTTTCTTCCATTACCATCTATTTTACTTTGTCTCATTTTCTGCTGAACTTTTCACCTCTCTATCTTTTTTTCTCCTCACAGGTTATACATTGTTAAAATTAATTTGTTCCTACTTTGTATCTACTATCTACTTTGTGTCTCCCCTAACCATTAATATAATGGGTACTGTGCCCTTTCTTTATTGATTTATTGAGTAAAATGTATGTTCTCATACCTCACAAGTTTTGCATCCATTAAATCAATCAGTTCTACCCAAACTCTTCCTAAAAGAGGGAGAAATCTACAGTTAGCTAGGATTTGGTTCCATATCTACTATGATTGATAGGTGAAAAAGTGCAGGTTAGTATTTCCCATCTCTTTTTCATTACTGTCTTTTAAGTAGTCTCAAATTCAAATGCTCATAGAGGCCAGGTAGATGACATGTCTGTGTATCTATGATGATGCTTTTAATAATTCTCAGGACACTCCATGCTATCATAAAGCAAAGAAGCTAGAAAAATGAACTGCTCTGATGGTGTACTCTGTATGTGTAGAAATTGGACAGAGTGTTCTTTCACGAGAGAAGAATAGCTCATTAGTGGCCTCAATTAGGTCAGCCCATTAATCTCACAGAGTGTCAGCTCTACAGCAGAAGCCAAATGAAAGAACCTGAGAGACATTCACAGGAATCCAGGAGCCCAGAGGTCCTGTGTTATCATCAGATGTTTTCTGGTCCATTAAACAATCACTGTGACTTCAAGGGCACATCAGGGGGAAAAGTAACAATAAATAGGGCCTAACTGGGTACTCATCATGACAGATGAGCTCCTCCTCCAGCCACAAAACACAGATATGGTTGAAAGTTAAAGGTAAAGATGAAAAGGAAAGATCATCTAACAAAATTAAATAAATATTCTTTTTATCTGTAGTCCCAATTGACTGTCAAAAAGAATGGAGGGGGAAAATGGCATTTTGGGGCTAGGATAAAATGTCTGCTCAATATTTAGTTACAAATGAGTCAATAATCTAGGCTTTATGTTAGTCCATGTGGACTAAGTATTTCAGCACATAAAAATGAACTTCAGGTGCTTAACAAATAAATGGCAAATCTTGTCCTATCCTGGGCTGATACTGGTTTATAAATTGGCTCAGGCTCCAGGGAATCCTTTGGGGACCAAGGACTCATCATAGGACTCTTCTACATTCTAAGGCCTCTGGTGAAGTTGTCTGTGTAAGACTGTCAGCCCAGAGAAGAGAAAGACTTAGGAGAGGTCAGATCTGCTTTTCATCTTTATGGTAGGGTGGGTTTCTTGGGAAATACTCTCTGGGATGAAGTTTTGTGTTCAGGAATATTTGAGGGGAGTGCTCTAAGAATCAAAAGTCTGAAAGAATGAAAGTAACCTGACAGGCAGAAAGAGAAGCTGAGTTGTGATGTAGTCAAAACAAAGTCCTCAGCTGACCCACAGGGAACTCTTGATCTGAAATGGCCCCTAAGAGCTGTTCAAAGTTTAGGGTAGAGGCTTCCCTTATAGCTCAGTTGGTAAAGAATCCTTCTGTAATGCAGGAGACCCTGGTTCAATTCCTGGGTCTGGAAGATCCGCTGAAGAAGGGATAGGCTGCCCACTCCAGTATTCTTGGGCTTCCCTTGTGGCTCAGCTGGTAAAGAATTCACCAGCAATGTGGGAGACCTGGGTTCAATTGCTGAGTTGGGAAGATCCCCTGGAGAAGGGAAAGGCTACCCACTCCAGTATTCTGGCCTGGAGAATTCCATGGACTGTATAGTCCATGTATAGACTGTATACTCACAAATTGATAAATGCAACAAAAATGCAAGCAAAGAAGTCATGTCACCCTGTGGGTAGGGAGGAGCAAGGGAAACAACTCTTTTCAGACAGTCAATCACTGGGAGTGGGCTGTGAGCTCTCAGCACTGACAATGGCTGGTGGATGAGAATTTTAATGTCAAAGCAGGAGATCTGGGTGGCACAACCCTTTGTCCACTAGAAATTCCCTGTTTGGGAGTTGACTCACATTTCTGCTCACACGGGTTGCCATGCCCTCCTCCAGGGATCTTCCCAAACCAGGGATCAAACCCAGGTCTCCCGCATTGCAGGTGGATTCTTTACCATCTGAGCCACAAGGGAAGCCCATGAATACTGGAGTGGGTAGCCTATCCCTTCTCCAGGGGATCTTCCTGATACAGGAATTGAATCAGGGTCTCCTGCATTGCAGGTGGATTCGTTACCAGCTGAGATACCAGGGAAGCCCAGTATTAGATCCTTACAGCATCACAGATGAATCATAGTTTATAGAGTAACACCTTGCCCAGGCACCACACTTTGAGGAGTGTGGGTCCAGTGATATGCCCTGGAAGAGAAGACTGCATGGATGTGGTGATCACTAATGATATTTACCATTGCCTGGAATTCTAGCCAGCCATCTTCTCCTGAAACATTCTTTTTTGGTTCCCATCTTGATTTACTCTCTCTCTTGCTCATCTCGGGCTTCCCAGGTAGTGCCAGTGGTAAAGAACCCACCTACCAATGCAGGAGACATAAGAGACTTAAGAGTGGTAAGTTCAACCCCTGGGTCAGGAAGATCCCCTGAAGGAAGAAATGGCAACCCTCTCCAGGATTTTTGCCTGAAGAATCCCATGGACAAATTAACCTGGTGGGCTATAGTCCATAGCATCTCAGAGTCAGATATGACTGAAGTGACTTAGCACACACATCTCAATTAGTTTCACATTCTGAAATCACTGGTTGTTTTTTTTTCCCCTCTTGTTTTTGCTAATGTTACATTAAATTTTAGCTGCCGGCAAGATACTGCTCTTGCTGCTGTTTACTTTCCTAATTCCTGTAGCTCAAAAGGAATGTTGTACACTCTGGCAATTGGAAAAATTGTGGAAATTATTCCATAGAGCACTGGGACAATGATGTTGGAGGCAAGTATAGTTTAGGAGATTCTGGAAAATCAGAGGTAAATATATATGTATAAACATTTTGTCTTAAATGCTTATTCTTTTTTGAAAGGACAATTGTTCCTTGGTCTGCTTTTCATCTAATTTTCTTTCCACTGGTTAGCTTTATTTGGTATTAACTGACAAGGAAAACAAAATGTATTTCAACAAGTAATGGTTAATGTGATTTTCTCTGTTCTCTGATGGGGGAAAAAGTATTCTGAGTGTATTTTTATTCCCACACTTGTTTTCTTCTATATGATTTTCCTGAGATAAATCTCACTTGTCATCACATTTAGGCAGATACAAACTTTGCATATCTTGCTCCTCAGAGTAAAAGGCACAGTTTTTGGTCAGGCAGGCATATAATTTATCTTCCAAATAGTGAGTTAATTGTCCCAAACCCATGAAAGATTAATTCATATTTCCTTACAAGAGGAACTTTTTAAAGAAAGCTAATTTTATCTTCAGTAGGTTAATTAAGGAAAGAGATAAAGTTTTTGTTTTTTAATTTCATGTTCAAAAGGAGAGTAAGTTAGCAAAATAAAAAAAGGGAAGATTTTCATCAGATGAAAATGTCAGACAGCTCTTTGCCATTTTACCCACCAAGATTTGTCTCTCTTTCCCTCATTGATTCTCTCATTTTTTTTTTTCACTTGCACACTCTTAACTGCAGTATGAAGCAATGTTCTAAGCAGAAATATCTCAAATATCTTTAATAAAGACACAAATAATACAAAGTTTCACTCTTTCTTTGAGGTGCTAAAACCCTTCAAAATAGTTTTATGTGATGGGTCAGTACTTGGAGGTCTTGAGCCCTGAGACACATTACACATATTTGCAACAACCCCATATTTTGATCAAACCACATTCTAGAAATTCTTCACCAAACTGACAATTTCTCTGGAACTCTTTGGGATCTGCTGCTACAACAGTAGCCTTCTCCAAGGGTAACTTGACTTCTGCTCCTTATTAATTACTGCAGGTGAAGATGATATGTTTTCTGATCTATCGATGAAGCAAAAGGCATACAGTGGTTTACTGCCTCAAACACCAAGGACTGGTAACATTGAGGGGGAGCTGGCTTCCTGTAAGATCTACACATCTTTCTCAAATGTCAGTGTGACTCTGAGGCTCTGACTACACTGCCATGTCCAAAACGAACACCAACAACCTGGCTGGCATATGGCAAGGTTTCTTAAGATCATGCCTTGGCTCAAAAAAAGTCATTTTCTTGATTCCTGTCTGCATAAATTAGAGAGACCATTTTATGGATTCCTCTTACACAAACTGTAAGAATCAGAAAGTAAAGTGATGCTGAGAAGAAAATGTTTGTTATTTCTGGTTTTGAATTTTGTCAAATGCTTGGGTCCTTTTGGCCACAAGGATGGATCCGTGGACTGAGCTGAACACTCTGACCTGGACTTTGCTGCTCCCAGGCTTTTCTCTCACCATCTGAGCAGTCCCCTCTCTCTGACCACTGACCTCATAAAGCCCATGTGAGCTGCTTTGGTCTCTGCTATGTGATTTGCTCTGAGCAAAGTTTTCTAGATTCCACCCCTTCTTGCATTTTCTTCATTTATATCTATGTAGTGTTGCAGGAATCTAAGAATTTCCTCATGATTTTGCACCAAATATTACTTTTTATCTTGGTCACTGGGGGGACATATCCTCATGGATTTGAGAGAAGCTATATGAGGCAGGAGATCAAAGCAAGCCAATCCTAAAGGAAAACAGCCCTGAATTTTAATTGGGAGGAATGGTGCTGAAGCTAAGTCTCCCGTACTTTGACCACCAGATGAGAAGAGCCGACCCACTGGGAAAGACCCTGGGGAAGGTCGAAGGCAGGAGGAGAAGAGGGCGGCAGGGATGAGATGGTTCGATAGCATCACTCATTCAATGGACGTGAATTTGAGCAAACTGTGGGAGATAGTGGAGGACAGAGGAGCCTGATGTGCTGCAGTCCATGGGGTCGCGAAGAGTCAAACATGCTTAGCAACTGAACAATAACAATGACAGGATGATGTGGGAGATGGCATGGAAGAGCTTTTGTTCTTTCAAAATAATAAGAGAATAGAACCAAAAGCAATCCAGTTACTATGAATCCTTTATTCTGCCTGCAACAGAAATCATTGCATCTTCATGAACTAAGAAGGAGGACTGCTTTTGTTTATCCTCATTTGAACTCTAGCCACAGAGGCCACATACCATCTGCAGAATTGAGCTGCCTTATTGTCTAAATATAGGGCATAGTCTAGGAAATAGTGTGTCAAGTCAATGATCTGTTTTCCAGCTCCTCTGGCCATCATAAAGTAGAAGTAACGTGAGTGAAGTCACTCAATCACAGATTTGTTTTGGCATTTGCTATGTTGCTTGGAGAAAAGTCCCAAGGACTTTATTGGCATTGCTTTGCATCTCACAGAAAATTCATTAGCGATTGATGGTCTTCTTTTCTTACTGAAAGGTAGACACAAAAGGCAACAATTTAATTTAAAATTATATTGCCTAACATGTATGAGAAAACAGATCATTTTAAAACTCTGGGCTTTGGAAAGGCTTATCCAGAATAATTTGGTCAACAAGTTTCCTGACTCGAAGTTTTAAAAAGGAAACTACTTTTTCTGCTATCAAAATCAAATCAATATTTGTGTTTCCTTAGATAAATCACTGATTTGGTTCATTAAATTGGCTGTACTTGGAATCTTCAGGTAGAATGCCTTGCTTAGTTATTCCCAGGCAAATTCAGCTCTCATCTTGTTGAAAATCACTAAGCAATGATCAGCATCATTTCTTCACATTACTTATTTCTTCCCCAAGAGAGCTAGATAAACAGCCATCATGGCTTTCAGGGCAGTTGGGTCTGAAAAGTTGAGAGTAGACAGGTAGATAGATAAATATTTTCATCAAAATTTTCATCTTTCCACTTTGAATATAAAAAGGGGATATATTTTTTAAAACAATGAATGAGAATCAATAAGCATCAGTGGCTTTAAGAAAATTATCAGTGTTATGATCATTTGGCTTTAACTGAAGCTTTTCTCAATTACTCCATAATTATTACATTTGACTTTGCCAATAGGGAGAAGAAAGTCATTTTGATATGTCAATATACTTGGAAAGTTTTTTTAATTGGTGGAAAATTGCTTACAATGTTGTGTTAATTTCTGCCATACAACAACACAAATCAGTCATAATTATATATAAGTATAATATTATATACATATATAATTATATAAATTATATATTATTATAATATAATATATGTGTAATATATAATATAATAATATAAATATATATATAATAAATATGTGTAATATATATATATATATAATATAAATATATATATATATATATCCCCTCTCTCTTGAGCCTCCCTCCCCTCTCTCCATCCCACCCTCTGTGTCATCACAGAGCACCAGGCTTGGCTCCCTATATTATACAGCAAATTCCCACTAACTACCTAGCTTACACATGACAGTGTATATATGTCAATGTTACTTTCTTAATTCATCCCTCCCTCACCTTCCCCCACTGTGTTCACAAGTCCATTCTCTACTGGGTTCATCAGTACCATTTTTCTAGATTCTACATATATACTAATATAACTTGGGAAGTTTTGACAATAGCCAAACTGAACAAATGCTTTTAGTTTTTCTCAATTTAATTAAGAGAAATTCTTACATTTAGCTTTTGCCAGATTGTCTTTGGACCCAGAAGCAAGTGGAAAATTTATTTGAATTATTCTTTCTATTTCTTTAATAAAGCAAGAAAGGTTTTCCTAGATAAGATCACTCATGTGTGATTCTACCACTCATATCTTCCAAGGAAAATCCTCCATGAAACAGAAGAATTTCTTTTAACTAGCAGTATTGCAATGTTAATTTATACACACATATACCCTTCAGTTGTACATCAGCATTTTACAAAGTTGAAATAGTTTTCTATTTTAGGAGCATTGTATATGGTTTATCAGAAAGCTGGGAGTATCAAGAACTTTTCCCTAAAAAGAGAATCATGCTTGTTTTGTTATTTGCTAACTATTCTCTATATAGAGAATGAAATATTTGGTTAATAAAATATTATGGTTTGTAGAAATTGACCATATATGAATTAAATGTATACATTATATATATATATATATTATATATATATGAATCTAAGTACAAGTTCTTGCATTTAGGACCTTGGAAAAGTGGTTTTGGAGAAGGAGGGAGTTTGGGAGTATAAATTCTGCTAGTGGCAGTGGTATATCTATATCTATATACATTAACTTTGATTTTTCCTTTACTTTTTCTTTTGCTTTCAGGCTTTGATCATGAATATTTTTCTGTGATAATTTTGGATCAGTGTATATTCCTTAATCTCTCCACAATAATCCTTTTATACCTAAAATAACTCATCTATGTTGGGCTTCCTACTTTTTACTCTCTGATACTCTGTTGCAATCCCTTCTCTCTCTCAAATAAGTTAAAAGCCCTGACTCTGCTTTTAGGATGAAGCACTGAACTGTCCTCACCTGCACATAGGACTGAGATACCCTCTGGACATCTCAGGGTTTATGCCAGGAGTTGTATGATTCCATGTAAAGCCCTGACAGCCATGCCTCCTGCATAGGGAGCACTGGTAACGGTTAGTGGGCAATTTTATTCCCTTTTACTGATGAGGAAATGAGGCAGAGTTATGTTTGCATGTGTACGGTCTTCTTGTAACATTGATTTTTGGTTGTGCTGTGTCTTCGTTGCTGCATGACGGACTTCCCCAGCTGCGGTGAGCAGGGGCCACTCTCCGGCTGCGGCACGCGGGCATCTCACTGCGGTGGCTTCTCTTGTGGGGCGCAGCTCTAGGGTGTGTGGGCTTCAGCAGTTGTGGTGCCTGAGCTTAGCTACTCTGAGGCATGTGGGAAGCTCTGTCCCCTGCGATGGCAGGCAGATTCTTAACTGCTGGACCACCAGGGAAGCCCTGTAGATTGTCTTTATTTCTCTTTGCTATGTACTTTAGACTGTCTGACACTTATATTCCCTTTTTGGACTTTTTTATGTAAATTGCAACTTCTAAACCTTCTGTAATGCTATCCGACAGAGTTTGTTTCTTTAAGTCATTCTCAAGTTGATGCAGCCCATATACAGTTTGTATATATTTCTGTAAAATATGATTAAGTCTTTTATGCAAAATATAAACTTCAAATATGGGGTTATTATGCAAGAACAAGTTGTTTATTTGCCCCAGATCACCAGTATCTATGATATCAGTGGAAGAATAGAATTAATACTCATGAAACATCCTTTAAGCTGTGGAAAGCCTTCATTTTCATTTGTGGATACTATTATTTAGTGTCATTGCTATGCAAAAGGTGAAAGAAAAACTGTTCTGCATCACATATATAAAGTATTTTTGTTACTTCAAGGCTTTTTTGGTAGCATTAACAAGTGAACATAAATGTGGCACATTTGTAAAATTCAAAATAAGTGAAGAGAAGGGGGATACTTCAGAAAATTACTATGCAGACAGAATAGGCAAAGTGATACAACTGTGGGGTCAATATTAGAAATGAGGAGACAGATGCTAAAAACAAGTTATTAAATATCTCTGTTCTGAAGAAGAGAAGTTCACCTAAGCAAAAAACTACTTTAGGAAGCATTGCTTAGTTAAATAGAATGAGAACAACAACTACATTTGCTAAAAATGAGACCTGACTCTTTCTTTTAATATTTTCTCCCTGTTATGAAGTCAAGAATTTGAAGCTGTGTACGCTAAAAATACGACCAAGATGGCTAAATGGTTATGGTGTTGGACTTAAGATCCAAAGGACATGTGTCCACCTGGGTTTGAACCCCACTTCTGGTAGAATTACTTTAGCAGCTTTCTTACCTAGAAACAAAAGTTTCTTGTGCCAAGTTGGAAAACAGTCTACCATATAGTTAACTGTGAGCTCTTTAGAGCTTCCTAGGTGACTCAGTGGTAAAAAAATCTGCCTGCCAATTCAGGAAACATAGGATACATGGGTTCAATCCCTGGGTCAGGAAGATCTCCTGGAGAAGTAAGTGGTAACCCACTCCAGTATTCTTGTCTGGAGAATCAAATGGACAGAAAAGCCTGATGAACCACAGTCCATGGGGTTGCAAGGGTTGGACATGACTTAGCGATTAACCACCACCACCACCACCACCAAAAATAAAAATAAAGCCTGCCATGTGTTGCATTAATAGTCGGTAATAGTCTGACCCAGACTTGCCTTGAGTGTCCAGGAGTCTCCGGTGGAGGCGTTGGTCAGCAGTGGCCTGCTGCAGCATTGGGGGCACTGAGTGTGGGCAATGTGTGCAGAGGACCTTATGAAGGAGGTCGCCATTATCTCCGTTACCTCCCCCATAGTTTGGTCTCAGGTCAGGCAACAGGGAGGGAACACAGCCCTATCCAGCAACAGAAAATTGGATTAAAGATAAACTGAGCATGGCACCCCATCAGAACAAGACCCAGTTTCCCCCTCAGTCAGTCTCTCCCATCAGGAAGCTTTCATAAGCCGCTTATCCTTCATCAGAGGGCAGACAGAATTGAAAACCACAATCACAGAAAACTAATCAAACTGATCAGATGGACCACAGCCTTGGCTAGCTCAATAAAACTATGAACCGTGTTGAGCAGGGCCACCCAAGACTGACGGGTCATGGTGGAGAGTTCTGACAAAATGCGGCCCACTGGAGAAGGGAATGGCAAACCAATTCAGTATTCTTGGCTTGAGAACCCCATGAACAGGATGAAAAGGCAAAAAAGCTTTGTGTAACTGCATCCTAATAGTAGGTCATAAAACTAAGCTTGGAAAAAAAGAGATGGTGTCACTACAGAGGATAAATTACTTATTCAAATTACAGCAAAGATAAAATACCCAAATTTCATTTAGGTGGCTTTTTTATTACTATAAACTTGCTTTAGAATCTCTAGTATTTCTAAAGCAATACTTTATGGCGTTAAAGGAAGCAATAAAAAATGGCCAAATGACTAGAATAGATATTTCTTTAAGGAAGATATACAAATGGCTGATAAGCATGTGAATATGATCAAATAGAATCTAATTATGTAATGAAAAAAATAATTCAGTAATTTGGCCAGATTAAAAATGAATAGCAAAAATCAATAACTTTTCTGTATTTTGGCAGTCATCAATTAGAACATGCAATGTACTATTTGCAATAGAAACACATAAGATAGCAAATTTAAATCAGTTGGGAAACACCTATAAGAGGGAGGTATATATGAACATTTAGCCTGTAGTTTTGAGTCAATTCTATAGTATTTTCCATATTACATACTATTTGATTATTGGATCTTGTGTATATAATTTATTCATCTTTACATCAATTCCTATTAAGAATCATTCCACATTTGCTTGACTTGTATATTAACTTCAAGTTCATGGCTCCTTTGAAATACAACTTTTCTCAATTTCACATTATTCCTTCTACCTTCACATAACTACATAATTGTTTATTTTTTCCCATTTATCCAGTTGTTTGTTGTTCTCTCCACCTTGCTTTTATCTTGTGATATTTGTAAAGTTTCTAAGGAATTCTGAACAGTTAAACAACATCTTCAGATGATTAACTTAAAAAAAATAATTATCTTGTGTAAATCTGTGAATAATTAAACGTTTTGTTATGGTTGGAATTTATTTACAAAATTCCTTAGTTGCAACTTTTTAAATTCAAAATTTAGTAATTTTCTCATTGTATTTTGGAATCTGGATTTGCAGGAAAAAATATCTGAGGATGTTTTGATGTTTATATCTTGTGATTAATTTCTTTTTACAATTCAGACTTCTGGTTTAGTGGTACTTTTAATATTTGTAGCTCAAATATGTTGTCAAACTTCTGTCTAAGTGTGGATTTATTTCAGCAATTTTTTCTCTTGTAAAGAGATATTATTGTTCTTGTTGGTTAGTCACTTAGTTGCATCAGACTCTTTGTGACCCCGTGACCTGTAGCATGCAAGACTTCCCTGTCCTTCATGGTGTCCCTGAGTTTGTTCAAATTCATGTCCACTGAGTCAGTGATACCATCTGACTATCTCATCTTCTGCTGCCCTCTTCTTCTCCTGCCCTTAATCTTTCCCAGCATCAGGGTCTTTTCCAGTGAGTTGGCTCTTAGGTGGCCAAAATATTGGAGCTTCAGCTTCAGCATCAGTCCTTCCAGTGAATATTCAGGATTGACTTCCTTTAGGATTGATGGGTCTCCTTGCTGTCCAGGGACTCTCAAGAGTCTTCTCCAGCAACACAATTCAAAAATATCAGTTCTTAGGTTCTCAGCCTGCTTTATGGTCCAACTCTCACATACATATGTAACTACTGGAAAAACCATAGCTTTGACTATACAGACCTTTGTCTGCAAAGTGATGTCTTTGCTTTTTAATATGCTCTCTAGTTTTATTAGAGCTTTCCTTCCAAAGAGTATACATTCATGCTAAGTTGCTTTAGTCATGTGTGACTGTGCAACCCTATGGACTGTAGCCTGCCAGACTCCTCTGCTCATGGGATTCTGTAGGCAAGAATAGTGGAGTGGGCTACTATGCCCTCTTCCAGTGGATCTTCCCAACCCAAGGATTGAACCCACGTCTCTCATGTCTCCTGCATTGGCAGGTGGATTCTTTACCACCAGCACCACCTGGGAAGCCCCTTCCAAGGAGCAAGTGTCTTTTAATTTCATGGCTGTAGTCACTATCTGCAGTGATTTTGGAGGCCAAAAAATAAAATCTGGCAAGACTACTGGAGTGGTTTACCATTCCCTCTTCTAGTGACCATGTTCTGTCAGAGCTCTTCACTATGATCCGTCAGTCTTGAGTAGCCCTACATGGCATGGCTCATAGCTTCACTGAGTTATGCAAGCCCCTTCACGACAACAGGGATGTGATCCATGAAAGGGTAAAGAAATATAAATGAACTCAATTTGGATTCACTGCTTTGACTTTGGAGATTATTTCAAATTTACTAATCTATTCATTCTCTTTCTTTCCTTTCTAAAATATGTTTTTGCTCTCTATATTGCTGATCTTCTCTCTAGTCATTTTTTATTTCTTTATTTTTCCTTCTCTTTTCTTGGAAGTTTGTTGTTTGTCCTCCTACCTCTGATCTGGTTTTCTACTCCATCTCTTTGGCTTACTTGTTTTGGATAAAGAAGTTTATATTTCTAATCTTGATTTTAGAGTTTTTTTTCCTGCTCCTGCCTTATTTCAGTTTTCTCCCTTTTAATCTCAGCCTTTTAGATTTCACTGAAGTTTTGGCTTTCCTTTGGTATTTATTCTCTCTATCATTGGAAGCCATATAATTTTAGAATTTGTGTTCTGAAGTTTTATTATGGATCTTTCAGTCTCAGAGGCACAATGAGATATCATTATACACTGATTATCTTGGCTAAAATATAAAAGATTTGTAATATAAATATCAATTCCTGGTATTGGATGACTGGAGTGATTGGCACTGTCATAAACTCATGGCTAGCTGGTGGAAATGCAAAATATGACATACAGCTTGGAAAACAGTTTGGCATATTCAGATAAAGGTAAATGTTCATTTACCATACAACCCAAATTCCCACTCTCAGATATTTATCTTACAGAAATGGTATTTCCATGCAAAGATTTGCATTTAAATGTTTATAGGTGCTTCACATGATAGCCAAAATATATAAGAAATTAATTGTTTAACTGATTAATGCAGGTTGTGGCATATTGATAAAATGAAATCTTATTTAGAGAAAAGAAAAGGAGCTACTACTTAAAGAAGGAAAAATATGGATGAAAACTCAAGAGCATTATGTTAAACCAGGAAAAAAGTCATACACTGTATAATTTCATCTTTATGAGATTCTAGACAAGACAAAACTGTAGTGAGAAAACCAGTCAAAGTTTGTCAGGGTCAAGGGGTGAGAAAGATAATTGCCTGCCAAGGGATGGGAAGCCATTTTGGAGGGTGATGGAGACATTCTGTTTTTTGTTAGGAGGCAGTTCGTGCAGTGGTGTATTTTGTCAAACTCATCCTATTTCACACCTAAACGTTGTGAATATGATTGTGTGTAAATAATACACCCAAATCCTGGTAATGATTTACAACTATGAGTGAAGAACACATAAGACTTTCTGATCAGGATATGATATTCTGAGGAGGACAGGTCAGCTTGTTGTCTTTTGTCTGGGGATGCTTAATATGCATCCAAACATGAGGAAATCTCATAATAATCCAGAGTGATCCATGATCCATAAAATGTCATCTTTGTTCCTCAGTACTGTACAAGGCAGGAAACAGTTGAAGATCCACGTCAGATTAAAGGATATTAAAGACATGTGACCACAAGACACAATGTATGCTCCTGTGTTAGAGGGAGAAAAGTACCACAACAAATTATTATTAGGGTAGTTGGCCAAATTAGAATATGGGCTATAGGCTAGATATCATAATATATTGTATCCATGTTTGATTTTCTGCATATTTTAATTAATTGTGGATATGTGTCCTTATTCTTAGGAAGCAAATACATAATAAATTATTATGAGGTAAATTTGACAAAGTGAAAGTGCAGTCACTCAGTCATGTCCGACTCTTTGCGACCCCATGGACTGCAGCCCACAAGGCTCCTCCATCCATGGAATTTTCTAGACAAGAGTATTGGAGTGGGTTGCCATTTTCTTTTCCAGGGGATCTCCCTAACACAGGGATCAAACCCGGGTCTCCCTCATTGCAGGTAAAGGCTTTACCGTCTGAACCACCAGGGAATATGATAAATACCAAAAGGGAGAGAGTGTGTGTGAGGAAAGAGAGAGAAAGAGAAATTATAAAGAAGGATGATGAAATATTAAAAATTGGTGAATTGAGGTGCAGGATTGAGGTAGAAAAAAAACAGTTTTTCTCGAAAAGATATCCATATCCTAATCCATGGAACCTTGATGTTCCATGATGAACATCCATGATGTTCCCTTACACAACAGAAGGAATGTTACAGATATGATTTAGTTAAGAATCTTCAGATGGAGAGGTACATTATCCTGGATTATCTGGTGGACCAAATGTAATCAATCACAGGGGTTATTATACAAGATAAGTTGGTATCAGAACGATTTACAAGCAGACCATTAGGTCAGGCTCAAAAATTGGGTCACAGGAGCCCATCTAGGATGGATGCTCCTTATATTATTCCTGTCAATGTAGAAACTTAATCTGGGCAGAGGTGGCCTTGGTCTGCTGGAGTGGGTTCAGAATGCTGAGAAAAGGAGAAATTGTGATGAAAAGAGACAGACAGGAGCCTTGCAAATGTGAAATTACAGACTACACTAGGGATGAAAAGAATAAATACTTCGGTGCAAAAGTAATCGTCATTCCTGAATAATATATTCAAAGATCCTGTCTTGCTAATAGCAGGTCAGCTTTGTTATTTTTGAAAGCATGTACTGAAAAGATTTAATTTTACCTCACGGACTGTAATTTCCTCAAAGAATTCTAAAGCTCATTCTCGAGGATCTCCTTTAGATAATACCTTTGTGACATTTTTTTCCTCCTCCCACCACCCAGGTGACAGTTTCTCTTTGCATTCATAAGTCTTGTTTTTTACACTGTACTTTTTGTTTCTTGCAGTATTTTTGAGCAAACCTGCTTTTATAAGTGGGTTTAAGTAACAGTTTCCCTTCCTCGGCAGAGCCTGAGTACTTGAGATTGCCATGTCCTCTAAGATGAGATATTTGCATAATACAGAACACTAAAACATCCCTTTACTTCTTTCGAATAATAATATTCCTCATAAATAGTACTTATTGTCTTTACTCAGCATTTCAGCAAGTGAAAGTTCTGTCCAAATATAAAAATCAAGCATTACTATGTGAAAAGAAGGAAATCTAAAGCATAAGCTTTAGATCAAAGCATAAGCTCAAAGAAATTTATTTATGACTAAGAGAAAGAGTCTAGTGACTTCCATTTATAGCTATGACGTGACTCATTTATCATTTTGCAAGTACAAAAAAATGACGTTTTAATTTAAAAATTGCTGTTTTTAATTATACAGAGCCATGCATGACTTTAAAGAATATCATGCATTGTTGGTTGCTTATTTTGTGTAAAACTCAAAGATGTGTAAAATTGCAAGGATGTTTTTGTTTTGTATAGCAGTTATAAAAGTTTCTGTGTGGCATGAAAGTGAAAGTTAGTTGCTCTGTTGTCTCAGACTCTTTGTGACCCTGTGGATAGTAGCCCACCAGATTCTTCTGTCCATGGGATTCTCCAAGCAAGAATACTGGAGTGGGTTGCCATTTCCTTCTCTAGGGGATCTTCCTGACTTAGGGATTGAACCTGGGTCTCCTGCATTCCAGGCATATTCTTTACCTTTTGAGCCAGCAGGGAAGCCATTTGTGTGGCATAATTTAACTTTTTTTCTCAGTTCCTAAAGCTACACATTCTGTATCTCTGACAGAATTAGGCAAATCATTTTCTGCCTATTGAAGACAGTGAAATACACCCTGAGTTAAGTTTTTCTTATGCTCTGTCATCTCAGGTACTACTGGCAGCATTTATTTTTCATTGTTAGCATTCTTATGTGGCGTAAACATTTCTAGAAAATATAGTTCTCTAAAATCCTTCTATTAACACTGTACATTGCCATAAACAGAATTGATGGTAATATGATCAGATACATATTTTCTAGGTTTTATTAAGTTCAACGCAAAATCATCCTTTAATGGACCTTCAAAAAATGGTGACCCTCTAGGCCCATATGAAGTGTCATCTTTTGGAAAAGTAAATATTTTTTGTCATTGTTCAGTTGCTAAGTTGTGTCTGACTCTTTGTGACCCCATGGACTGCAACATGCCAGGCTTCCCTGTCCTTCATCATCTCCTGGAGTTTGCTCAAACTCATGTCCATTGAGTCGATTATGCCATCCAACCATCTCATCCTCTGTCGTCCCCTTCTCCTCCTGCCCCCTTCTCCTGTCCTCAACCTTTCCCAGCATCAGGGTATTTTCCAATGAGTCGGCTCTTCACATCAGGTGACCAAAGTGTTGGACCATCAACTTCAGCATCAGTCCTTCCAATGAATATTTAGGGTTGATTTTCTTTAGGATTGACTGATTTGATCTCCTTGCAGTCCAAGGGATTCTCAAGAGTCTGCTCCCGCACCACAACTCAAAAGCATCATTTCTTCGGCACTCCAGCCTTCCTTGTGGTCCAGCTCTCACATTCATACACATGACTACTGGAAAATAAATAAATATGCTTGGGGGCTAAGAAATCTGAGGCGAAGTCCTGGATTTTCTACAGTCTTTAAATATTAGTCTCACAAATTGAAGAAAGTGCTGTTGAAGGTATGTCTGGAAACTCAGAGTTGTTCCATATTGGGTCCAACTCTAATTGACTGCTCTTTTATTATTGGTTGCAGTATGTGTGAGTCTCTTCAGGTTTTTGAACACAAAGAATATGGGGGATCTGGTCTCACTATGCAACCCCTTTGAGAAGAAGCCCATTTGGCCCCTTTGTTTGCTGACATTGACTTCCTCTCCCAGACAATCTGAAGTCATTATCACTTCCAGTAACATTACTCCACCCGCCAAAAGATAATAGCAGGTCGCTACCAAAGGTCTCCTTAAGAGTCTCTCTGGCATAGGCCTGAAAGAAGGGCACACCTTGTCAGTCTCTTGATAGCACTGTCATTCACATCTTTCTTTGGATGCCAGCACCGCTGTTAGGTTGGAGCTCTGCTAGGTTCCTGTTTAAGCTCTGTAGGCAAAAAATTACATGAATTCTATTCTAATACTAATGAATTTGCTATGGAGCAAGATCCCATGCTCACTGTATTTCTTCATGCATGTAAAGTTGAATACAAGTATATGTGATATGAAGGAGGCAGATGAAATATTTCTGAGGAATCTGAGCTCTATGGCTGCAGTGGACATGCTCAAAACTCTCTGAGCTAATCAAGGGTTGAATTCTGCTTTCTGCCATATGCCTTGTCTCCCCACAGGAGCAAAGTTGTGTTACTGCTTCTCTTTAGTATAGCGTGTACTTTTCATTATATTTCAGCTTTATATTTGGCTTGTCAGTGAAAACCACAGAGTGAATTTAGTGTTCCTCTGGAATGAATCAAGTATGGCTTATCTGCTTAGTATCAAAGCATTTCCACATTTTTTGGAAAACAAAGTCTTCAAAATTATCTTAATGGCTGTGTGTGTGTGTGTGTGTGTTTATGTGAGTACGCATGTGTATATTCATCAGTATATTCTGGGTGATTCATACTGAAATGCTTTTTTATTTGTTTGTTTGCCTTGTCTTAAGCAAGATCCATTAAGGGAAAAAGGAAGCTAAAATTGTGTATAAATGAAGCTATTTTCTGTTCATGAGCTTATTCATTTATGTAGCAGTATGAGTGGACTGCTGACTCAGAAGCTTTCATGCTTAAGTGATCTTATAGAAAGATTTACAATATTTAATTGTAAATGTTCTAATTGTATTACCTGTGGCATTCATTGACTTTTAAAACAGCACACTAAAACTCACAATTTATGTAATATTTTACAGAGAAAATGTTTATATATTACAAATATAAGCTATATATAATGTATACATACACAAAATGTAATAATTTATATATAAATAGATATGTATGTATATGTGTATACATGTGCATGCGTGCTAAGTCACTTCAGTCATGTCTGACTCTTTGAGACCCTATGGACTGTAGCCCACCAGGCTTGTTTGTCCATGGGATTCTCCAGGCAAGAATACTGGAATGGGTTGCCATGCCCTCCTCCAGGGTATCTTCCCGACCCAGGGATCAAACCCATGTCTCTAACATCTCCTGCATTGGCAGGTGGGTTCTTTACCACTAGCACCACTTGGGAAGTCCTGTGTATATATGTATGTAAATATATATGGACTATATGTATGTTTGTACCTGTATTTTTTGTATATATGTAAGAATTAAAAATTTGATGGATGTCAGGGATAAAATAAAATATTTTCAAAATGATTTTTTATTCCTACTTTTCACATTGGTCAATGCAACAAGACAGAGTATAATTCAGAAATTCTGTGTATATAAAATGTTATTCAGTAGGCTAACTGTATGTATTATTCACAATATATCCTTATTATCTTCAATCCAAGAACAAAGTGGGAAGAGTCCCTTCTTTTGTTCTCTTTTGCTCTAACCCTTTTCTCTTCCATCTCCCGCTGCATTTATTTACTTTTCCCCACAAGAATAGGTGCTATTTTTCTCAACTTCAAATTCTCCTGCTTTAACTCTCTAAATACATTGATTTCAGTTTCATTATCCTCAATCAAAGTCTCCTTCTGCTCTTGCGCTAAATCAGCTCTTTTTTCTTCTCTCATTATAGAACTTGGTGAAGGTCTGAAGTACTTTCACTAACCTCACTTCACCTGCTGCATTCTGGTCTCTGATGCCCTCAATTGCTTTTTCTAAGGTCATCTATAATTTTTCACTTAAAGCAACTGGGCCTAATAATCTAAAAGCTTATGAACTCTGCTTATTATTGATGTCACTTATTTTTCCAAGCAACTAAATTCAGAAAAGAGCATGTAGTGATTAAGTTTTCCATGTACTGGTGCTATAAAGATAAAAGACAAAATCTCAAGGAACATATAGTTCAATGAGGACGACGGGCATGACCATAAATGTAAGGCAGCAGTTCATAAAGGTTTATTTTTTTTCACAGAGATGTGAATATTTAGTACATGCTGATTAAGAATGTGTATTAGAAACATGTAGCATTTTCTAATTTAAAGAATTTCATGATTTATCAGAACTTAATAAAGGATTTGTTGTATTTGGAGAATAATATTGCTTATAAAAATCTTTGCTTTCTTAGAGGTAAATCAGGAATTTTCAGTTCAGTAATAGTATTTAACATAAGCAAATAAAGAATATAGCACTTCTGAAAAATTAAGGAACATGGTTTAATTCCCCAAATATCTGCTTTTATGTGCTAAAAAATGCCTCAGTGATACCTTCTAGAATTCTCTTGTATTTTATAAAAAACTTGATTATTATTTTTACACCATTTGAATATATATATAGTCTAGGATTCCTTAGTGTTTAATATGTATGTGTTTATATATAGATATAGATAGATAAATAATAAATATGTAGGTAGATAAGACGTAATCTCTTCAGTAAAGTCGTACACTTTTAAAAAAGTGATTATCCTCCAACTAATAAAAATAATTGGGGAAAAAAAAGAAGTAAGTTGATAACCCATTTTCAAATAATTTCTTATGACCCATGATAGATCCAACCCTGAATGTTTCAGGGCGGGAACTCATAAACACACAGAGAAAGGATAATCTAGAGTGCTTAAGAAGACAGTTAAATAATGTTGTGCCTAAAAACCACTAAAAACTGGGTTCAGATTGAAACCTCCTTAAAGAACAGAATTCTCCTTAGTACATACCCTTGCAGTTGGAGACAAGCCCGTGAAGCACTAAGTACGGCTGGGCTGTGCTCCCAACTAAATAATGTAGCCATAAGCAGTTTCTTAGGGCTTCTCAGATGGTTCAGTGGTAAAGAATCTGCCCGCCAGTGCAAGAGACATGGGTTTGATCCTGGGGTTGAGAAGGTGCCCTGGAGAAAGAAATGGCAATACTCCAGTATTCTTGCCTGGAAAATTCCACAGACAGATAAGCCTTGATGCTTTTGTTCTGTGGTGCTGCAGAAGATTCTTGAGAGTTCCTTGGACATCAATTAGATCAAACCAGTCAAACATAAAGGAAATCAGTTCAGTCTGTTCAGTCACTCAGTCGTGTTTGACTCTTTGTGACCCCACGAACTGCAGCATACCAAGCTTCCCTGTCCATCACCAACTCCCGGAGTTTACTCAAACTCATGTCCATCGAGTCGATGATGCCATCCATCCGTCTCAATCTCTCATCCTCTTCTCCCACCTTGAATCTTTCCCAGCATCAGGGTCTTTTCCAATGAGTCAGTTCTTCGCATCAGGTGGCCAAAGTATTGGAGTTTCAGCTTCAGCATCAGTCCTTCCAATGAATATTCAGGACTGACTTCTTTTAGAATGGACTGCTTGGATATCCTTGCAACCCTAAATATCCCTTTCCTGATGCTGGGAAAGACTGAGGGCAGAAGAAAGGGGGTGACAGAGGAAGAGATGGTTGGGAGGTATCAACTACTCAATGGACGTGAGTTTGAGCAAACTCCAGGAGATAGTGAAGGACAGGGAAGCCTGGCATGCTGCAGTCCATGGGGCTGCAAAAAGTCAGACATGACCGAACAACACTAACAAACAGTTTCTTCTTATAGTTTACCAAGAATTTTGTCAGTGTTTTGGTTTCCAAAGATACAACCCAATGATTCAGCGAACAGATATTTTTTACACATCTAGATATCCTTCTTCAGTAATGCTGAAGAAGCTGAAGTTGAACAGTTCTATGAAGACCTACAAGACCTTCTAGAACTAACACCCAAAAAAGATATCCTTTTCATTATAGGGGACTGTAATGCAAAAGTAGGAAGTCAAGAGATACCTGGAGTAACAGGAAAATTTGGCCTTGGGGTATAAAACAAAGCAGGTCAAAGGCTAACAGAGTTTTGCCAAAGGAATGCACTGGTCACAGCAAACACCCTCTTCCAACAACACAAGAGAAGACTCTACACATGGACATCACCAGATGGTTAATACTGAAATCAGATTGATTATATTCTTTGCAGCCAAAGATGGAGAAACTTGATACAGTCAGCAAAAACAAGACCAGTTGCAGACTGTGGCTCAGATCATGAACTCCTTATTGGCAAATTCAGACTGAAATTGAAGAAAGTAGGGAAAACCACCAGACCATTCAGGTATGACCTAAATCAAATCCCTTATGATTATACAGTAGAAGTGACAAATAGATACAAAGGCTCAGACCTGATAGACAGGGTGCCCGAAGAATGAGGGAAAGAGGTTCATGACATTGTACAGGAGACAGGGATCAAGACCATCCCCAAGAGAAAGGAAAGCAAAAAAGCAAAATGGTTGTCTGAGGAGGCCTTACAAATAGCTGAGAAAAGAAGAGAAGTTAAAGGCAAGATAGAAAAGGAAAGATATACCCATTTGAATGCAGAGTTCCAAAGAATAGCAAGAAGAGATAAGAAAGTCTTCCTCAGAGATCAGTGCAATGAAATGGAGGAAAACAAGAGAATGGGAGAGACTAGAGATGTCTTCAAGAAAATTAAAGATGCCAAGGGAATATTTCATGCAAAGATGGATACAATTAAGGACAAAAATGGTATGGACCTAACAGAAGCAAAAGATATTAAGAAGAGGTGACAAGAATACACAGAAGAAATACACAAAAAAGATTTTCATGACCCAGATAATCACAATGGTGTCATCACTCACCTAGAGCCAGACATCCTGGAATGAGATGTCAAGTGGGCCTTAGGGAGCATTCTTATGAGAAAAGCTAGTGGGGGTGATGGAATTCCAGTTGAGCTATTTCAAATCCTCAAAGATGATGCTGTTAAAGTGCTGTACTCAATAGGCCAGCAAGTTTGGAAAATTCAGCAGTAGCCACAGGAGTAGAAAAGGTCAGTTTTCATATCAGTCCCAAAGAAAGGCAAGGCCAAAGAATGTTCAGACTACTGCACTGTTGCACTCACCTCACATGCTAGCAAAGCAATGCTCAAAATTCTCCAATCCAAGTTCTAACAGTATATGAACCAAGAACATTCAGATGTTCAAGCTGGATTTAGGAAAGGCAGAGGAACCAGAGATCAAATTGCCAACATCCACTGGATCATCAAAAAAGCAAAAGACTTCCAGAAACATCTACTTATGCTTTTTTGACTATGCCAAAATCTTTGACTGTGTGGATCACAACAAACTATGGAAAATTCTTCAAGAGATGGGAATACCAAACCACCTCACCTGTCTCTTGAGATATCTATATGGAGTTCAGGAAGCAACAGTCAGAACTGGACATGGAACAACAAACTGGTTCTGAATCAGGAAAGTAGTATGTCAAGGCTGTATATTATCACCCTTCTTATTTAACTTATATGCAAAGTACATCATGCAAAATGCCAGGCTGGATGAAGTACAAGCTGGAATCAAGATTGCCAGGAGAAATATCAATAACCTGAGATATGCAGATGACACCACCCTTATGGCAGAACACCCTTATGGCAGAAAGTGAAGAACTAAAGAGCCTCTTGATGAATGTGAAAGAGGAGAGTGAAAAAGTGGCTTAAAACTCAACATTCAGAAAACTAATATCATGGCATCCAGCCCCATCACTTCACACCAAATAGATGGGAAAATAATGGAAACAGTGAGACTTTATTTTGGGGGGCTCCAAAATCACTGCAGATGGTGACTGCAGCCATGAAATTAAAAGACACTTGCTCCTTGGAAGAAAAGCTACGACCAACCTAGAAAACATGTTAAAAAGCAGAGACATTACTTAGCCAATGAAAGTTTATCTAGTAAAAGCTATGGTTTTTCCAGTAGTCATGTACAGATATGAGAATTTGACTATAAAGATAGTTGAGCCCAGAAAAATTGATGCTTTTGAACTGTGGTCTTGGAGAAGACTCTTGAGAGTCCCTTGGACTGCAAGGAGATCCAGCCAGTTAATCCTAAAGAAATCAGTGCTGAATATTCATTGGAAGGACTGATGCTGATGCTGAAACTCCAATACTTTGGCCACTTGATGCGAAGAAGTGACTCATTTGGAAGACCCTGATGCTGGGAAAGATTGAAGGCGGGAGGAGAAGGGGACGACAGAGGATGAGATGGTTGGATGGCATAACGAACTCAATGGACATGAGTTTGAGTAAGCTCCAGGAGTTGGTGGTGGACAGGGAAGCCTGACATGCTGCAGTCCATGGGATTTCAGAGTTGGATATGACTGAGGAACTGAACTGAACTGATATCCAGAACCCACAGTCTTTGAAAAATTCTGGTTTAGGAACTTTGCTTCTTGTTGGTTAGTGACTAATATTTACTTATACCTTCCTTCTTGAAAAAAATTTATATCAAGAGAGAGGAGTAGAATCAGGAACTATATTATCACATATAGTAGGTAAAACAGTAAATAAGCATGGTTATAATGATCATGAAATCAATAGAGCAGGAACACCTAATGACATCCCAGGGATCTGAGGCTATCTGTATAGTAAGATCAGAGATTAAAGTTAAAATGAAAAAATTCACTCATTTCTGAGATATAGTTGATTTCAAAGAGCCAATACACAGATGCCCATTTTCTGTGTTAAAGTTTGACTAGAGCTCTAATATAAGGTATCCTACATCATTATTTTCAATTAATTGAATTTTATTATTAGCCTGGATCAGGAGTGTGATCACTTTATTGCTCCTAGACAGAACTGATATTTTCAGCATATAAAATGGTGGAAATTTTCTAATTTTCAATATTCTGTGCATTTCAAAGCCAATCACATCTCTGTTATATGTATGGTATATTAAGAGAACAAAACAAAAAAATATATCAATGTGAGAAATAGTCTGACATTTTCATTATAAGCTAAAAACTTTAATAAGAAAATTAATAAACATGTAGGAAATTGAGGAAAAGATGATCAACTTGTTTTTAGGATTCTTGGAGATTTGTATTATAATATTTCTAATTTCTAGGTCCTAGAAATACAGGCTAGTTTGTATGGTTATGCTATTCCGATGGTCCTTGACTGCTTAACTCTTTGTAGTTCTCTTTTCTTTAACTCATGTGGTTGATGGATCTTCATTTGTTCAAAATAATGTTTCCATATTAAAAAGATTTTTCTAGGGAAAATTGCTTCTATTTCAATACAATTCAACAATAGCAATGCCCTAACAAAAATAGAAGTAATAACCACAGTACACTCTCACAGCTGAGAGTTATATGTTTCCAGCTATTCTGTTGGGAATTTAGCCAATTATTATGGGGAAGTTGAAATTTGAAATATAAAGAAAAAAATATTATTTAAATTATGAACCATTTATTATCTTTTACATTGAAATCATATTTATTGAAAAACTAGCAAAAAAATCCTTTAGGACAATCAATATACTTCTTCTGATAATTTATCAGCTCTCAAGTGTGTAAATTTCTCTCCAAAGACAAAATCTGGGGCTTTCTATCACAATGAATCAAAGCTTGCACTTCTCTTTGGTGAAACTGCATGTTCACTGTAGTTTTATGGGAAAAATAAAAATTCCCCATAGATGCAAGTTTCAGTTCAGTTCAGTTCAGCCACTCAATCGTGTCTGACTCTTTGAGACCCCATGAATCACAGCACACCAGGCCTCCCTGTCCATCACCAACTCCTGGAGTTTACTCAAACTCGTATCCATCGAGTCAGTGATGCCATCCAGCCATCTCATCCTCTGTCTTCCCCTTCTCCTCCTGCCCCCAATCCCTTCCAGCATCAGGGTCTTTTCCAATGAATCAACTCTTCATATGAGGTGGCCAAAGTATTGGAGTTTCAGCTTCAGCATCAGTCCTTCCAATAAACACCCAGGACTGATCTCCGTTAGGATGGACTAGTTGGATCTCCTTGCAGTCCGCAAGATGCAAGGTTATGTTCTGTTAAAGACCCAATTATAACATTCTGCTAATTAAATTAGAAAAATACATATAATTGTTTTTGAAAAGGAAATTATATTCACCTTATAATTGACAAAACAGATAACATATCATGGTTTTACCATTTATCTAAGGCTGCCCTTGGGGAAAAAATAAAGTGAAAGTGTTAGTCTCTCAGCCGTGTCCAACTCTTAACGACCCCATGGACTATAGCCCTTCAGGCTCCTCTGTCCGTGGGATTTCCCAGGCAAGAGCACTGGAGTGGGTAGCCAGTCCCTTATCCAGGGGATCTTCCCATTTGAGGGATCGTCTCCGGTCTTCTGCATTGCAGGCAGATTCTTTTACCATCTGAGCTACCAGGGAAGCCCCTTGGAAAGACTTAATGAGCACTGTTTGCCCTTTGATATTTCTAGCAAATGATTTTCAGTAAAGAAGCAAAGCTTTTATGAAGAATTCAGCAAAATATGGAAAGGAGAGGCTCATTAAGTAGCAAAATACTTCAGTTGAATAAACAAAGTAGGAAACAGGGATAATAGTCGACATTTTATGGTGGTTTTGTTAGGAGTAGAGATAATATATGCAAACTGACTACCTGATGCTTAGTATACTTCTGCATAATTATTCAAGTGATGTAACTATAAACAATTTTTTAAAAAAGGAAAATAGTGAAGCACATTGAATCTTTCTACACATTATAAAATTCCTCTGGAGTTTTCCCAAGTATAATCATTGCAACTCAATTCCATCATCATCACTCAACATTTCTATAAGTATGTCCGACACCATTTGTTGAAGCAAATTTTCCTTCTGGGATCTTTAGTGGTTAAAATTCACACAAAACCAAGGGCAGTTTTCAGTTCAGTTCAGTTCAGTTTAGTTGCTCAGTATTGTCCGACTCTTTGCGACCCCATGAACTGCAGCACGTCAGGCCTCCCTGTCCATCACCAACTCCCTGAGTTTCAGCTTCAACATCAGACCTTCCAATGAACACCCAGGACTGATCTCCTTTAGGATGGACTGGTTGGATCTCCTTGCAGTCCAAGGGACTCTCAAGAGTCTTCTCCAACACCACAGTTCAAAGGCATCAGTTTTTCGGCGCTCAGCTTTCTTCACAGTCCAACTCTCACATCCATACATGATCATGGGAAAAACCATAGCCTTGACCAGACGGACCTTTGTTGACAAAGTAATGTCTCTGCTTTTTAATATGCTATCCAGGTTGGTCATAACTTTCCTTCCAAGGAGTAAGAGTCTTTTAATTTCATGGCTGCAATCACCATCTGCAGTGATTTTGGAGCCCAGAAAAATAAAGTCTGACACTGTTTCCACTGTTTCCCCATCTATTTGCCATGAAGTGATGGGACCAGATGCCATGATCTTAGTTTACTGAATGTTGAGCTTTAAGCGAACTTTTTCACTCTCCTCTTTCACTTTCATCAAGAGGCTCTTTAGTTCTTCTTCACTTTCTGCCATAAGGGTGGTGTCATTTGCATATTTCAGGTAATTGGTATTTCTCCCGGCAATCTTAATTCCAGCTTGTGCTTCTTCCAGCTCAGTGTTTCTCATGATGTACTCTGCATATAAGTTAATTAAGCAGGGTGACAATATTCAGCCTTGACACTCCTTTTTCTATTTGGAACCAGTCTGTTTTTCCATGTCCAGTTATTAACTGTTGCTTCCTTACCTGCATCCAGGTTTCTCAAGAGGTGGGTCAGGTGGTCTGGTATTCCCATCTCTTTCAGAATTTTCCACAGTTTATTGTGACCCACACTGTCAAAGGCTTTGGCATAGTTAATAAAGCAGAAATAGATGTTTTTCTGGAACTCTCTTGCTTTTTCGATGATCCAGCGGATGTTGACAATTTGATCTCTGGTTCCTCTGCCTTTTCTAAAACCAGCTTGAACATCTGGAAGTTCATGGTTTACATATTGCTGAAGCCTGGCTTAGAGAATTTTAAGCATCACTTTACTAGCGTGTGAGATGAGTGCAATTGTGCAGTAGTTTGAGTGTTCTTTGGCATTGCCTTTCTTTGGGATTGGAATGAAAACTGACCTTTTCCAGTCCTGTGGCAACTGTTGAGTTTTCCAAATTTGCTGGCATATTGAGTGCAGCACTTTAACAGCATCATCTTTCAGGGTTTGAAATAGCTCAACTGGAATTCCATCACCTCCACTAGCTTTGTTAGCAATGATGCTTCCTAAGGTCCACTTGATTTCACATTCCAGGATGTCTTGCTCTAGGTGAGTGATCACACCATCATGATTATCTGGGTCATGAAGATCTTTTTTGTACAGTTCTTCCGTGTATTCTTGCCACCTCTTCTTAATATCTTCTGCTTCTGTTAGGTCCATACCATTTCTGTTCTTTATTGAGCCCATCTTTGCATGAAATATTCCCTTGGTATCTTTAATTTTCTTGAAGAGATCTCTAGGTTTTCCCATTCTATTGTGTTCCTCTATTTCTTTGCATTGATCGCTGAGGAAGGCTTTCTTCTCCCTCCTTGCTATTCTTTGCAACTCTGCTTTCAGTGGGTATATCTTTCCTTTTCTCCTTTGCTTTTTGCTTGAATGATAGTCATTTACTGTGTAGAAACAAAGAAGTCCAGGAAAAAACAAAGCACATAGTAGAGACCCAAAGGGTGGTTGGCATGTTTGAAATGATCTAAGAAATCCTGAAGTAAGAGCGATAATGTCATTAATTTTGCCTTCAGATTATGCTTTTCTCAAGTTAATCAGCTTAATAGATCAAAAAATAAAAATGACATTCTTTTTTGCCCGATGAGAAGATATTTAGTATACTGAAAATCATTAAAAATGTAGAACAATAAAATCGAATGTTTATACAAGTAGATACTAAATATTATTCCTGTGATTTGCAGAAGTTACTGAAATTTCTAAGCCCTTGTTTATTCATCTTTAAAGCAGAGGTGTAAAACTTACTTCACTGGGTTTTTGTTAGGACTAATAAAATAACATATGTGTGATGTTTATCCCCATGTTTAACACCTAGTAGGCCCTTTGAAGCAGAGACATTACTTTGCCAACAAAGGTCCGTCTGGTCAAGTCTATGGTTTTTCCAGTGATCATGTATGGATGTGAGAGTTGGACTGTGAGGAAAGCTGAGCACCAAAAAACTGATGCTTTTGAACTATAGTTTGGAGAAGACTCTTGAGAGTCCCTTGGACTGCAGGGAGATGCAACCAGTCCATCCTAACAGAGATAAGTCCTGGGTGTTCCTTGGAAGGACTGATGCTTAAACTGAAACTCCAGTACTTTGGCCACCTCATGTGAAGAGTGACTCATTGGAAAAGACTCTGATGCTGGGAGGGATTGGCAGCAGGAGGAGAAGGAGATGACAGAGGATGAGATGGCTGGATGGCATCACGACTCAATGGGCATGAGTTTGAGTAAATTCCAGGAGTTGGTGATGGACAGGGAGGCCTGGCGTGCTGCAATTCATGGGGTCACAAAGAGTCGGACACGACTGAGCGACTGAACTGAACTGAACTGAGGCCCTTTGAAAAATCTTGTTTCTCACTGAGAAGACCCAGAGGGATGGAATGGAGAGGGAGGCAGGAGGGGGGATCTGGGATGGGGAACACATGTAAATTTATGGCTGATTCATGTCAATGTATGGCAAAACCCACTACAATATTGTAAAGTAATTAGCCTCCAATGAATAAAAATAAATGGGGGGCAAAAAAAAGAAAATCTTGTTTCTATTTCCTCTTTCTTCCTATATTTGTATAACAGCTTGGGGGAAAATTTCAATTTGCACCTTTCAGTCAGTTGATTGAAACATGTTTCCATGTGTGATTTTGTCTGGAATGTTACTTGATTCTAACCATTACCCCCTTTAGGAAAATCATCATTTCTCTTCCTGTTTGTTAATAGTAGAACAGGCAATTTTGTTCATCAGTGTTTCTGTCACACTTTTATATTTCAAAATGATAATTCTGCACTTTGAGTTAAAAACCTTAAGAGTTGTTATGCAACTGTTTTAAAATGAAAAGCGTGACATTAAAACTCTCTTAAGAAATTGCTACATACAAAATCCTTGGCAGGTAAATATACCAGAAAGCATTTCTGACTTTCTAGCTTCAAAAAGTCATAAAAATATCTTTGAAGTAAAAATGAGGGGAGTATTCAGCAAAAGAAATAGACAAAGACAGGAAAACTGGAAAAATAAGAGAGAAAAATAGGTCAATGATATATTTAAAAATTATATTTTGCAATTTTGTTTTTAAAAATCTGAAGGAATAATTTATGTATCTGAAAATGGGATGGAAACTAAATTTTAGAGCTAGATACAGCATATAGCTCAACTAGAAGAAAATTAATTGCAAGATTTAAATTGATAACATCAAATGGAAACAAAGGTTAGTATGATACTTTACAAACATTTTCCCTAAGACTGTGGTCTGAGTCTTAAGGAACAAAATTAGTCATATAAGTATACATTCATACTTAAGCTACAAAGGCCCATTTAGAGTTTTCAATAGAAAAAAGCATAAAATATTGACCATTCTAAATTTTTTAACTGCTCATTAAACTATAAGTGAAGATGCAAACTTTTTTATGTAGTACGAATGCTGTTTGTTGCTGTTTACTTGCTAAGTTGTGTCTGACTCTTGCGACCCCATGGACTGTGCCCTCCAGACTCCTCTGTCCATGAGATTTCCCAGGCAAGAATATTGGAGTGGGTTGCCATTTCCTTCTCCAGGGGAACTTCCTGACCCAGGGATGGAACCTGCATCTCCTACTTTGGCAGGAGCATTATTTAGCACTGAGCCATCTGCTTAGTCCAGAAATGCTATTACTCATAGCAAAATAACCATTTAACCTTAGGAAAGACATATTAAGTTGAAATTTGGTCTCCTATTGCCCACTGTATGTTCTCAATGCTTCCTGACATTAGGATTACCTGAAACACACGGAAAAATGTAAATGTTTGAAATGAGCCCTGAGTTACTGGATTAATACAAACAGGTCCCAGGTGAGTCTGAGTTTGAAGAATCTCTTGAGTTAGAAGGCTACAAAAATAACCCTGCCTTCCTTCACATTATACAACAGGGATTTCAATAAAAAGGATGTATCAACCTCAGATCTCATAAACCCTGAATCTGTCTCTGAGTGAAAGGCACTCACTGAATAAAGAATCTCATTTATGAGATGTTATATTGCTGCCTATTTGTAAGAAAGGATACATCAATCTGAGAACAAATTCATGCTCAGCAGCTTAACACTAGTGATCCTACATCAAATACAGCATGATTGCAGTAGATTCAACTATCCACGGACCCCTTGATATTTCTAAGGTGTGTAACTAGCAGAGCTCTGTCTCCTCAGATTATAAAACTTTGAGGTTGACAGAATCTCCTGAGTTCATAACTTTGTGGATAAATAGTGCACTCAATACAAATAAAAAGAAAACAAGTGAGGTTTTTGAGGGAAAGGAATTGTTTCACAGAGACTTATTTTCCCTCAAAAGAAGCAAAACACACTTTTAATGGAATAGCATTGGGTCTTTATATTGTTTCTCTTATAATAACAAAATAAAATCAATAATCAATTAGGAAAGAATAACTTGTACCATGTTCTTCATTCCATTTTAACTACTGAAATATAGAACAGAAGACAGCAGTCCATGGTATCAGAATTTCCATCAATTGTTGCCTCTTAACTACATGTTTATAGAATATAAGTAAAAAAGTAATTTTGAATTCTGCTAAACAGTTCCATTTTTATTTATTCTACAACATAGACCTTCTGTTCAAGATTGGATATTTTCTAGTAAACATTGAACAGTTAAAAGAGTGACTTGGTCCTTTCAGTAGTAGCACACAAAGGATAGATCAGGCAGTTGGAATTTTAGGGTGGAGAGAAGAGGAGGATGGGTAAATTGGGCCATTTATGTGGGTCAGCACATGGCAGAGCTCACACTGGACCAGGCAGAAAATAAATACCCTTAGACTTCCTCCCAAGAGACAACCTAGGTGCTGTGTTAGTCATTAGCTACTTCAGATAATCAGTATGTTTCCTATGCATTAATGTTTCATGAAGGGCCATAGCAACAGAAGAATATAATGAGTGCTTAATTTCTTTACTCCATAAGAAACCTCTTGTTGTTGTTCAGTCTCTAGGTTATGTTTGACTTTGTTGTGATCCCATGGACTGTAGACTGCCAGATTCCTCTGTCTGTGGAATTCTCCAGCCAAGAATGCTGAAGTGAGTTGCCATTTCCTACTCCACGGGATCTTCCTGACCCAGGGATTGAACCTAAAGTCTTATGTCTCTTCCATTGGTGGATGGATTCTTTACCACTGTGCCACATGGGAAGCCCAAAAATATTCTTATGACTGGACTGTTAACTAGCACTGAAGCACAGAATGTCCTAAATTGCCAGCAAAATCCCCAGTCTGAATCATCCATTATATACATGATTCAATCCAGTGCAATTGGCTGTAAAGCAACTCCAATTTCTTGTTAACCTCTTATAGAGCAGTGGAGTCAAGGACATCTCTTCCCATTCTCAAGGTCTAGATATTCTTATCCATACAATGTATAAGTGAATAAGTGAGTGACTGAATGTGTGTGTGTGTGTGTGTGTGTTTATGTGTGAAGACAAGTCTGAAAGCACAATTTAAGACAAAACTCATTTGGCTTATGCATTTGAGAAGGCCCCAGAAGACTCATACTTGTCTGTCCCATTGTCTGGACATGGGAAATTTTTAGGAGAATTATTCTATTAGATAATTTACTTTTTATAAACATTCTATATTGTATTACCTGGAATTACTCCAGTTTTAAGCTAAGGACAAGAATTGTTTTCATAAAATGGCAAAAAATACCCAGTAATTAAAACTGACAGCTTGATAGATGAGATGCTGCCCAAGTTCAGGACTCATTACTCCCTGCCATTTGGCTTCTTCTGTGATCAGCACCTTCTGATTGTAGAGAATTTGAACAGAAAATATTAATTGTATCTAGAATGAACCAAATTCAGCTCTTTCAAATACTTTAAAAGGTGCGTTTCAGATTTTATTCATCTGTGGTAAAATATGTAGACTTCAGAATTTTTTAAACTGTCAGAAACTACAGCTCTCTTTAGTTTGTTTTTGCTTTTCTGTCACTCAGTCATTGTCCAACTCTTTGCAACCCCATGGACTGCAGCATGCCAGACTTCCCTGTCTTTAACATCTCCTGGAATTTGTTCAAACTCATGTCCACTGAGTCAGTGATGCCACCCATCCATCTCGTCCTCTTTAATCCCCTTCCCCTCCTATCCTCACTCTTTCCCAGCATTAGTCTTTTCCAGTGAACTGGCTTTTGGCATCAGGTGGCCAAAGTATTGAAACTTCAGCTTCAGCATCAGTCCTTCCAATGATTGTTCAGGGTTGATTTCTTTTAGGATTGACAGGTTTGATCTCCTTGCAGTCCACGGGACTCTCAAGACTCTCAAGTTACACAGTTCCAATCTCAAGTTCCACTCTCAACACCACAGTTCGAAAGCAACAATTCTTTAGTTACTACATTCTTTATTATATTTCTTTAACCTTCAGTGTTTTAGTCTTGCACATTAAGAAGAAAACAAAAACTTACAGCTTCACTTCCATAAGTAAGACAATCTTATCACACTGATATACTCCTTTATTATTCCTTTATTATTAGGATTATTCCTTTATTATTATTATTATTTATTCCTTTAACAGCCTCAAAAATTGACAAATATTTGACATTAATTGCAATATCAAACTTTTATTTTATTTTGTTGTGGGATAGGATTAATAAAGATAGGCTAGATTGTGCTGTGCAAACAACCTCTGATCCCAGTGATTTATGACAATAAATCTTTATTTCTCCATCATGCTAGATCCACCACACTGGTCAGCAAAGGCTCTTTTCCAAAGGCATCTCCAAGACATGAGCTGAAAGAAGCTTTCATCATCTTTAGCTGTGTCATCTGGAACATGTGGTCATACCAGTTGTCATCACAAGGATAAAAGGAATTGACATCATTCAAAAGCTTTCCACTATTCCAATATGGAAGTGAACACATAATTTCTGCTCACATGTAGATGGGGCCCTGGGAGGAGGTGAGAAATCTAGAGAAACACTTTTTGTATTTGGTGAGCAGGACTAATTTTTACCACAGGAAGTTTGGCTCAGTGGTAGAGAATCCATCTGCCAATGCAAGAGACATGGGTTCGATCCCTGAGTAGGGAAGACCTTCATGAGATGGAAATGGCAACCCACTCCAGTATTCTTGCCTGGAAAATGCTATGGACAGAGAAGCCTGGTGGGCTAGAGTCCATGGGGTCACAAAAGAGCTGGACACAACTTAGAGACTGAACAACAATTTTCTAATGTCAGTGAATGAATATATGATCCTTAGTGCTCAAGAATATACAGTTATTGGTGCAAAATTAAGTCAAAATTTACAATGTAACATTTAGGCTTGCTATCTATGTGGAAACACATAACAAAGCACCACCAGGAAGCACTCCATGCCTCTTGTGAAGAACACATTTGTGGCTGTCTACTGAAGTATTTTTTGGGCTCCAAAATCACTGCAGATGGTGATTGCAGCCATGAAATTAAAAGACACTTATTCCTTGGAAGGAAAGTTATGACCAACCTAGACAGCATATTAAAAAGCAGAGACATTACTTTCCCAACAAAGGTCCATCTAGTCAAGGATATAGTTTTTCCAGTGGTCATGTATGGATGTGAGAGTTGAACAATAAAGAAAGCTGAGCACCGAAGAATTGATGCTTTTGAACTGTGGTATTGGAGAAGGCTCTTGAGAGTCCCTTGGACTGCAAGGAGATCCAACCAGTCCATCCTAAAGGAGACCAGTCCTGGGTGTTCATTGGAAGGTCTGATGTTGAAGCTGAAACTCCAATACTTCGTCCACCTGATGCAAAGAGCTGACTCATTGGAAAAAACCCTGATGCTGGAAAAGATTCAGGGCAGGGGGAGAAGGGGGCGGCAGAGGATGAGATGGTTGGATGGCATCATCGACTCAATGGACATGAGTTTGGGTGGGCTCCGGGAGTTGGTGATGGACAGGGAGGCCTGACGTGCTGCAGCTCATGGGGTCACAGAGTCGGACATGACTGAGCGACTGAACTGAACTGAACTGAAGTAAGGTCAAGTATTTCATGGTAATATAAGGATTTGGAAGGGTGTGGGGGAGAAGGTTAGTTTTCTCTTGATGTATAGCAAATTCCTGCAAGTTTAATGGCTTAAAACAACATACATTTATTATTTAGTGGGTTTCCTTGGGTCAGGAATCTGAGTTCTTTTAGCTGTTTCTCTGCTTCAGGGTCTACCTGAATTCAGTCCAGGTGTTAACCAGGGCTGCATTCTCATTTGGCCACTTCTGAAAAACATCTACTTCCAGCCTTCTTCAGATGGTTGGCAGAATTCATTTCTTTGCAGCTGTAGGAATAAGATCCTCCTTTTTCCTGTCTGTTTTCCAGGAGCTGCTCTCAATTCTCCCTACAGGTCCTCAGAACACAACAGCTTACTTTGTAGTGAAATCCTTTTCAGGTTTCTGAAATGCACGCTCAGTGTTACCATGTGCAAGTGAAATTGTGGATAATCAGAAGAGTTCATTCTTTAAAAAAAAATTAATTTATTTAGTTTAGTTGGAGGCTAATTACTTTACAATATTATAGTGGTTTTTGCTATATATTGACAGGTATCAACCATGGGTGTACATGTGTTCCCCATCCTGAACCCCACTCCCACCTCCTTCCCCATCCCATCCCTCAGTCTCATTCCAGTGCACCAACCCTGAGCACCCTGTCTTATGCATCAAAACTTTGAGGACTTTAAAATAATTAAAAATCAGAAAAAAAAAACTCAGAGAAAGAATTTTTAAATGGCATAAAAAGGGGGAATTAATATTAGAATCTTTCTGAAAAATTACTGGGCTATCATAGCTCGGTTATAATACTACCTAAGGCTGTAGAGTAATGCATAACTTTTCAAAATTGCCTCTAATCCATTACCTTGCAGAACTGGAATGGTTTAATTTTCAGATTAAGGAAGAAAACTTCTCTGGTGGCTTACATCTGTAGCATGACTTTATTTTTACTTTTGTGTTTGTTTCAATGTTTTTAACATTCACATTGAAAAAATTTCTGACTCACAAATAAGCTGTAAAATTAGTATAAAGAATTTCTGTATAAACTCCATTAAGATTACTCAAATATTAATATCTCATATAATCATAGTATACTTATCAAAATGAGGAAACTAGTATTTGTACAATAATATTAGCTGATGTAGAAACTTCATTTAAAGTTTTCTAATAGTCCCACTAATGTACTATTTCTGATCTAAAATTTAATCTAGGTCAACCATTATATTCATGCATTTTATCTCATTTGTCTCTTTTAATCTGAAATAATTCCTCAGTTTTTCCTTGTCTTTCTTGATATGTCTTTCATACACATGTATAAAGAATATTAGACAGTTTTTTAAAATAGAATGTCCCTCAATATGAATTTATCTTCCATTTCATCATTATAAAATTCACATTTATGCAAATCAAAACCACAATGAGGTACCATTTCACGCCAGTCAGAATGGCTGCTATCCAAAAGTCTACAAGCAATAAATGCTGGAGAGGGTGTGGAGAAAAGGGAACCCTCTTACACTGTTGGTGGGAATGCAAACTAGTACAGCCACTATGGAGAACAGTGTGGAGATTCCTTAAAAAACTGGAAATAGAACTGCCATATGACCCAGCAATCCCACTGCTGGGCATACACACCGAGGAAACCAGATCTGAAAGAGACATGTGTACCCCAATGTTCATTGCAGCACTGTTTATAATAGCCAGGACATGGAAGCAACCTAGATGCCCATCAGCAGACGAATGGATAAGAAAGCCGTGGTACATATACACAATGGAATATTACTCAGCCATTAAAAAAATACATTTGGATCAGTTCTAATGAGGTGGATGAAACTGGAACCCATTATATAGAGGGAAGTAATCCAGAAAGAAAAACACCAATACAGTATACTAATGCATATATATGGAACTGAGAAAGATGGTAATGATAACCCTATATGCAAGACAGAAAGAGTCACAGATGTATAGACAGACTTTTGGACTCTGTGGTAGCAGGCGAGGGTGGGATGATCTGAGAGAATAGCACTGAAACATATATATTATCAATTGTGAAATAGATCGCCAGCCCAGGTTGGATGCATGAGACAAGTGCTCAGGGCTGGTGCACTGGGAAGACCCAGAGGGATGGGATGGAGAGGGAGGCGGGAGGAGGGATTGGGATGGGGAACACATGTAACTCCATGGCTGATTCATATCAGTGTATGGCAAAAACCACTACAGTATTGTAAAGTAATTAACCTCCAACTAATATAAATAAATGAAAAAAAATTCACATTTTTCATCTTTGTCCAGATCCCAAAGAAGTGACGTGTATTTCTTGGTGCATTCTATCAGGAGAACATAATGTTTGTTTGTTCTATTATTGGTGATGTTGCCTATGATCACTTAGGGTTGTATATTAATTTGCAAGAGCTGCTGTGACAAAATACAAAATCAACTAAACCCCAGTATAAAATAAAATTTTTAAAAAATGGATGGGACTTGAACTGGGGTCATTATAGCTAGGAAGCAGCTATACAAGCAGAAAGGAGTAAAGAATTATAAGCATATTAAAATTAATAAATTATTAATAATAATATTGGCCAAGTCCATTCTATTTTAACATTTTCCCTATAATGCATAATTTCAAGTTATAGCTAATTCTATGAGACAAAAGTAAGTGGTTGACACTGTGATCAGATCAGAAAGTAAGATAAATAATTTTTAAAATTAAGAACATGTAGTGGAATTTTTATTGAATTAATAAATTTTATCAGATTTTTGAAAATACACCTGACTGAAATTTAACTAGAGTAACTCCTTTTCTATGTATTTTTCCCTCAACATGATACATTTCCCACTATTTATATACATTTTTGCTAAAATAAATGTTAGTATTCATCTGCATAGCTCTCACTATTAGTATTAGCACAACTATAAGAAATAAGTTAGCATATTGTAGGTACTGAAAACAGTTACATACTCTGTGGATATAGCCATAAGGAATTATTCACAATATGTTGGTAGATAACAGTCAGGCAAGTCTTATTCTTAGTAATCACTCATTTTTATTCCAGCTGGACCCACAGATTTTTGTGCTTTTTAAACCAACTATTGGTATTTACAAAGGGGAGCAATGTCCCTTTCATTTCCATTTTTGCAATTTTCAAAAGAATATTACGACCAATTACCAATTTTGGTCAGTTGCCTGGCAAATGTTGCATTGTTAAGAGGGGAATAGAAACATCAAGTCTCAAGGCATAGTGCCACAATCTTCAGATCACTCAACACTCTGAGCATATTAAATCTTAATTTTTTCCAGTTTTTCATGTGGGACATTTGCTTTCTGTTTATTTTGCTGTCTGAAATGTTTCTGGGCATTTTGCCCAGTTGATTTTATTTTTGCATGTTTATTTGTATTAAGTATCAGATTTAATTACAGAGATAGATATTTGAGGTTATGATTTTTACATTTGTAATCTCTATCAGTGGTATAATTTAAAATCTCTGAAAAAGTGAAATAGAAATCATATGCTTTGCTCTTCACCAAAGTATTATTTTCAAATGTCACACCACTGTAAAGTTAGAGAAACAATATGTTGAAATAATCAACTGCTGAATTTAGATAAGAATAAGATTTAAAATTTTAAAATGTCATAGTAAAATTTTATTTGCATGATAAAGTTACAGAGAAACTACTGATAGCTTTATTCATATTAATATATTTGTTGATATATTTTTCACTTTTGTGTATTTTATTAATACAAATCTAAATTTATGTAATTGAGACTGGCTTCCTAATTTTCTGCAATATTTTCAAGAATTAAGAATTCACATAAGGTTTTATTATTTGTCTTGGTTTTGGTCTTCCTGAAAGAGGACCAGGAGACAAAGATTTGAATGAAAGTATTCTTTTTTAGAAAGTATATTAACACTGGTGGCCTTCAGGAGAGTTCACACAAATGAGTCCTCCCCAGCACTACCAACACCAGTGTCTTTGTCCCCACATAAGCCACAGCTGTCCACTGCCTCTCCAGGAGACTCTCCAAGACTAGAAGTTAGGTCTGTCCAAGCTTTTGTGGAGTCACTGCTTTTTCCCTGGGTTGCAGTATGCATGAGGAAAAATGTATACCTTCTAAGAGTGGAGTTTCTGCTTCTCACAGTCCTGTGGATTTCCTGTGATCAAGTCCCACTGGCCTTCAAAGCCAAACACCTGGGGGGCTTCTCCTCCTGATGCCAGACCCCCAGGCTGAGGAGCTTCACCTAGGGCTCAGAACTCTCATTCCTGGGGGAAAACCTCTGTGATATAATTATTTTCTAGTTTGTGGGTTGCCCACCTGGGGGATATGGGATTTGAATTTATTGCAATTCCACCCCTCCTACCATCTCACTGCGGCTTCTTCTTTGTATTTGAATGTATAATATCTTTCTTGGAAGGTTCTAGTGTTTTTTGTTGATGATTGCTCAGCTGTTGGGCTCCCCTGGTGTCTCAGTCATAAAGAATCCACCAGTCGATGCAGGAGACACAAGAGATGATTCCAAATTGGGAAAGGAGTACATCAAGGCTGTATATTGTCACCCTGCTTATTTAACTTACATGCAGAGTACCTCATGAGAAATGCTGGGCTGGAGGAAGCACAAGCCGAAATCAAGATTGCCGGGAGAAATATCAGTAACCTCAGATATGCAGCTGACACCACCCTTATGGCAGAAAGTGAAGAAGAACTAAAAAGCCTCTTGATGAACGTGAAAGAGGAGAGTGAAAAGGTTGGCTTAAAATTTAACATTCAGAAAACTAAGATCATGGCATCTGGTCACATTACTTCATGGCAAATAGATGAGGAAACAATGCAAACAGTGAGAGATTTTATTATTTTGGGGCTCCAAAATCACTGCAGAAGGTAACTGAAGCCATGAAATCAAAAGGTGTTTGCTCCTTGGAAGAAAAATGATGACCAACCTAGACAGCATATTTAAAAGCAGAGTTATTACTTAGTCAACAAAGGTCCATCTAGTCAAGGCTATGGTTTTTCCAGTGGTCATGTATGGATGTGAGAGTTGGACTGTGAAGAAAGCTGAGCACCGAAGAATTGATGCTTTTGAACTGTGGTGTTGGAGAAGGCTCTTGAGAGTCCCTTGGACTGCAAGGAGATCCAACCAGTCCATCCTAAAGGAAATCAGTCCTGGGTGTTCATTGGAGGGACAGTTTCAGCTGAAGCTGAAACTCCAATACTTTGGCCACTTGATGTGAAAAACTGACTCATTTGAAAAGACCCCGATGCTTGGAAATATTGAGAGCAGGAGTAGAAGGGGATGACAGAGGATGAGATAGTTGGCTTGCATCACTGACTCAATGGACATGAATTTGAGCAAGCTCCCAGGGTTGGTGATGGACAGGGAGGCCTGGCATGCTGCAGTGCGTGGGGTCACAGAGTCGGACACGACTGAGGGACTGAACTGACTGACTGACCAACTGCTGCTGGTTGGTACATCCTGTCTTTCAGTATGTTAATTCAAGATAGCTTTTCTAATTAGTGAGTTTATATGTAGATTATATACTTAAGCCAGAAATTAAAAATTACTACTGTCAACTACTGTCCTAGTGTGAATATTAATATAATGAGACACCAGTTCCTAAGAGCACCAGGAATAGGTTTTTGGATAACAGGGTAGCCCCTGATGTCACACAGAGGACTTCCGGAGGGCATCCCTGGTCTAGGCATGATTACTTAGGCAGCTGTTATCTTTGTTCTGTAGCAGGTGCTCTTCTATATCCTGAGTAAATGTTACATGAAAATCTATCCAAAAACAACAAACACAGTAGATCAAAGAAGGCAAGAAAGCATGGGTCCAGGTGGCTGAATGGCTGTTGATTAGCACATAGAATGTTCTCATCTCTAAATGATGATAATACGGTACTATGTGTAATCCATGCAGATATTAATGTATTTTTAATGATATATCCATGCTGCTGTAGCCACTGATGGAAATTGCCTTGCTCTTAACAGCTCAGCAATTTAAAGCTGAATGGCCATAGTTCAGCGATAGTTCAATAAAGGGCTTCAAAATGTCCCATCACAACATTCAGGTTTCTAAGCAACCATTTCTATAACATGTTCCACTAACCTATGATTATATAAATTAGCACCCTTCACATATGGGGTTGAATCACAGCCTTTGGGGAAATTTGAAATTTATCAAAAACTTTGCATTCTGATTATTTTGGCACTTCATTAGTTTTATCCATTTGAATTTAAGACATTAAAAACTGAGGTGCGTTACATGGAGGGGAAAACACATGAGTTTCAATGAAAAATACTAGTGAAAGTGTGAGAAGTGAGACAACTGGCTGTGTGACATTAAAAGATGTTTTGACTCCACCTACAGATCCTTCCCTGATGGCTCAGACAGTGAAGAATCTACTGGCAATGCGGGAGACCTGGGTTTGATCCCTGGGTCAGGAAGATCCCTTAGAGAAAGGAATGGTAACCCACTCCAGTATTCTTGCCTAGAGAATTCCATGGACAGAAGAAGAGTCTTGTGGGCTAGAGTCCATGGCACTGCAAACAGCTGGACACTACTGAGCAATTTTCTCATCACTTCACAGATGCACTGAGTCTGGGCAGACGGCTGTGTTTCACCAAGTCTTCTTGACATATGCAGATAGGACTGTAATAGTGCAGAAATGTGAATTACTTCCTCAGATCACCTACCTTCATGTCCTCTTAGAAAGAAAAGTTTGGAAGAGAACACTCTGAAGTTGATCTAGAAGAGCTAACAATGAAATGAGGGAAGAAAAAAGTTAACTATAAGACCAACTGGAAATGTTGTACTTTGCAGTAATTATTAATACTGTTGTTCAAAGGGGATCAGTCATGAGTCAATAAGGTTTGGTTGAACCCCTACCCAGTATAAGGAAATTGTTAAAGAAAAATTGTCAAAGAGAAAGAAAGTCATGGGTCCAGATGGATGAAAGACTTGATTAACACATAAAATGCTTTCATCTCTAAATATGCAGTACCGGGAATAATACAGGCAGGTATTAGTGTATTCTCAACGATCTTCCCATGCTTCTATTGGCACTGCTAGAAATGGCCTTGTCCTGAACCACTCAGCAATTAGAGCTCAGCGACTATGTTTCAGCAGTAGTTCAATAAAGTGCTCAGGGCTTTTGAATAAGGTTCCCTAATAATCTCAGTTTACAGATGAGGGAAACTGTGAAGTAACAAAGTCAAAGAGCAAAGTTACCTGGCACTCTGTTCTTTCAGAGGAATAAGAATATCAAAGAGAAGAATGGAGAGAGAAATTCTAGAATACTTGGGTAATGAAGTTCAGTTCAGTTCAGTCGCTCAGTTCAGTTCAGTTCAATCACTCAGTCATGTCCGACTCTTTGCGACCCCATGAATCGCAGCACACCAGGCCTCCCTGTCCATCCCCAACTCCCAGAGTTTACTCAAACTCATGCCCATCAAGTCATGATGCCATCCAGCCATCTCATCCTCTGTCGTCCCCTTCTCCTCCTGCCCCCAATCCCTCCCAGCATCAGGGTCTTTTCCAATGACTCAACTCTTTGCATGAGGTGGCCAAAGTATTGGAGTTTCAGCTTCAGCATCAGTCCTTCCAATGAACATCCAGGACTGATCTCCTTTAGGATGGACTGGTTGGATCTCCTTGCAGTCCAAGGAACTCTCAAGAACCTTCTCCAACACCACAGTTCAAAACCATCAATTTTTCTGTGCTCAGCTTTCTTCACAGTCCAACTCTCACATCCATACATGACCACTGGAAAAACCATAGCCTTGACCAGATGGACCTTTGTTGGCAAAGTAATGTCTCTGCTTTTTAATATGCTGTCTAGGTTGGTCATAACTTTCCTTCCAAGGAGTAAGCGTCTTTTAATTTCATGGCTGCAGTCACCATCTGCAGTGATTTTGGAGCCCCCCAAAAATGAAGTCTGATACTGTTTCCACTGTCTCCCCTGCAGTCTCTCAGTCATGTCCAATTCTTTGCAACCCCATGGACTGCAGCACTCCAAGCTTTTCCCTGTCCATCACCAACTCCTGGAGCTTGCTCAAACTCATGTCCATTGAGTCGGTGATATCATTCAATCACTTCATCCTCTATTGTCCCTTTCTCCTCCTGCCTTCAGTCTTTCCCAGCATCAGGGTCTTTTCAAATGAGTCAGTTCTTCACATTAGGTGGCCAAAGTATTGAAGTTTCAGCTTCAGCAATGGTCCTTCCAATGAATATTCAGGACTGATTTCCTTTAAGATGGACTGATTGGATCTCCTTGCAGTCCAAGGGACTCTCAAGAGTCTTCTCCAACACCACAGTTCAAAAGCATCAATTCTTCAGTGCTCAGCTTTCTTTTTCTGAGCACTGAGCTGAGCTAAGCTGGGTAATGAAACCATACCTAAAATAATCTAGAAATGTATTACTAGCTTTTTCTAAAGAGATTGTATATGGTGTTTTCTATATAGAGAACAAATTTAATACAACAAACAATAACCCAGTATCACATAAGACTGGTAGAAATAAATGGTTTAGAAATTTGCCCTTACCCAGATTCTATAATCACTGAGAATCAATGACTGGTAGGATGGATAAAGGACTTCCTTGATGCTTCAGTGGTAAAGAGTCTATCTGTCAATGCAGGAGACTTGGGTTCGATCCTTGGGTCGAAAGATCCCATGGAGGAGGGAATGGCAACCCACTCCAGTATGCTTGCCTGAGAAATCCCATGGACAGAGGAGCCTGGCAGGCTGTAGACCATGGGGTTGCAAAGAGTCAGATATGATTTAGTGACTAAACAGCAACAATAACAACAGAATGGAGAAACAATATAATGCTGGGAAATTAAAGTACCATTCCATGGAATTTTGATGTATTCAGTACCTCAGTGTTTATATACTTAGAACTTACTCACTTTAGAAATAATTTAGAAATTTCTCTAACTTTTTTAATATAACAAGAATTTCTCATGTTATCTCTCTTTCTCTCTCTCTCTCTAGTCACTAAGTTGTGCCCGACCCTTGCGACCCCATGGACTGTAGCCTGCCAGGCTCCTCTGTCCATGGGATGCTCCAGGCAAGAATACTAGAGTGCATTTCCATTTCCTTCTCCAGGGGATCTTCCTGACCCAGGAATCAAACCAGGTCTCCTGCACTGCAGGCAGATTCTTTACCAACTTAGCTATGAGGGAAGCCAAGGTTATTTATAAAAACCTATAAATTATATGCATACTATCTAACCCAAACTCTCAAAATCTTTATCATATCTAACAGGGGTCCCCAATCTCCAGGCCACGGACCGGCTAGTCCACGACCTGTTAGGAACTGGTCTGTACAGTAGCTGGTGAGTGGTTGTCTTCCATGAAACCAGTCCCTACTGCCAAAAAGGTTGAGGACTGCTGATATATTATATAAATAATATAAAAATATTGGATATAGTGCATTGTGTTTATTTTTTTTTAATTTGGTTGCCATTTCCCCGCCTCCCCCCCATAGTTATATTCATTACAATGATCAGCTTTCATGAAATTTCTGTGATACTGGCTTTTGTTTCTATGTAGTAATCAAACCTCTATCAACACTCCCAGTAAACTGATGAGAAAAACAGAAGAGAAAAAAATGCCCAGTAGAAGAATGGCAGGTCTATGTTGTCCTTTTCCAAGGAAGTCAGCAGAACTGTATGAGCCACACTCCGTACTGTGAATGAGATATAATTCGGTCAAGTTGTTCTAAATTTTGTACAGGGTTTCCTCCCCTTGAGTGGGCCATAGAATTTTAGGACTTACAGCCAAGTAGGATATTTAAAAAAATAAAACAAAAATAATTTTTTTTAAAAACTCTTCTTGCTTCTTTGTTTTGAGCTTAAAAAGAGGACAGAATTTTTTTGTCTCCAGGCAGGGTATAATAGGCTTCAGCCAGCCAAAGTTCCTAATGCAACAACTAAAAGTGAACTGGATGAGTTGCAGAAAGATTTTGAGGGGCATTAGCATAACGTGGGGCTTCCCTGGTGACTCAGATGGTAAAGAATCTGCTGGCCGTCCAGGAGACAGAGGTTCAATCTTTGAGTCAGGAAGATCCCCTGGAGAAGGGAATGGCTACCCATTCCAGTATTCTTGCCTGGAGAAACCCATGGATAGAGGAGCCTGGCAGGCTACAGTCCATGGGGTCACAAAGAGTCAGACACGACTGAGTGACTAAACATGCACAGAATAAAGTAGAAGTGGTGAAGACTAGATAAACTAAAATTCTGAGAGGGGAGAATCTTTTTGAACTGAGTTAAGAATCATTAGACAGTTTTCCTGAGGAGGTATACTGATTCTAGTGAAAACTGAGTTTTTCTGCAAAGGACAGATCCTCATAATTCATCGCTTTTATGTCCCTTGTACAAAACCTAAGGTGTTGCTAAGTTTAAAAGATTTTACTTGTCCTGATTTGGTCAAATCTGTCCGTTATTTTCTTGTACTCGGTCAATTCTATATTCACATCTTTGTATATGTGTGCTATGTGTTTCTATCACTTTATTTGTATGTAACTCCTGCCAAGTATGAAAATGTCCTGTTTTAAGTAAACTTCCATTTTAATGTCACTTTACAGATATATAAAATATTATAAAATAAATTGTTTTGAAAAATTAATTAATATAAGCATCACAGGGAGATTAAGCTCCCTAATGACTAATATCCATATCCTTTAGGGAAAATATAAACTTAAAGCTGTTTTTAACAGGATGCATTTGTTCCTGAAAAGATTTATTCCAATGAAATGGCTACATCTGTGTTCAAGAAAACAAAAATGAATGTGTTCCCATAAATACTTGAACTAGAATGTGTTCAAGGAAATACTATAAGTTGAGAATTGAAATATTTCTGTTGACTAGCCTCAAACCTCTTTTTAATCTGTAATTCCAGAATTTGGTACTGTCAGTCTCCACCTCCAGAAATTCTGACCCACTCCCTCTAGGCTGCAGCTTGGTTTCACCAAGTGGCCCATGCTATTCTGATAGACTAGCACACTGATAAAACATTACTTATGTGTTATCATTTAAAATGTTTTTAGCTGAATGTAAAGTATTTCAATATTAGAGTTTTCTTCTGATAACTGGTGCTATTAAAGCTGAGGACTAAATAATTACATCTGAATGTATTTATTTTTTATTAAATGCTTTCATTTCAAGCACTGTGATGCAGGAGTAGGGATGAAGAGCAAGGTCAACAAAGTAAAGTGATTGCCTTTCATCTTAAAATAATATTAAAGGATGCTTTTCATGGGTATGTAACTTGCAGATGAAAAAATATTTTACTACCTTGAGGATTTTATTTCATTTTAGTCTAGCTCCCATTGATATTGCTAGTAACTCAGATCACAGACATGTCAATAATTAGTCTTTTCTCTCTGGCTGGTTTTAAAGATGTTGTCATTCACTTTGGAATTGTGTGAATTCATGATGTGTCATTTGGATTCACTGAGTTCTCATCAATGAGGATTTGTTCTCAACAAATCGTCTGAGGATCTGTATATTAGTCAAACCAGAAATTTCTCAGCTATCATGTCTTTGAAAATGTATTCTTCACCTCTCTCCCTTCTCCCTTTTTGGAGTTCCAGTAGTGAATGTGACAACTTTTCACACTTCCTGTCTCTTATCTGCTTATTATTTCTCATCTCTTTGTCTTTCAATTGTAATTTTGGTGATGTCTTCAGACCTTTACCAGCTTACTGAGCATATCAGCTTACTAATCCTCACTTCACCTGTGACTGATGGTCTGTTTCAGGCATCTATTAAATCAAGTTCAATTAATATGTTTCAAATTAAAAGATGCCTACTCCTTGTAAGAATAGCTATGACAAACCTAGACAGTGTGTTAAAAAGCAGAGATATCAATTTGCCAACAAAATTCCGTATAGTCAAACTGTGGTTTTTTCAGTAGTCATGTACGGATGTGAAAGTTGGACCATAAACAAGGCTGAGCACTGAAGAATTAATGCTTTTGAATTGTGGTGCTGGAGAAGACTCTTGAGAGTCCCTTGGACAGCAAGGAGATTAAACCAGTCAATCCTAGAGGAAATCAACCCTAAATATTCACTGGAAGAACTGATGCTGAATCTCCAATACTTTGGCCACCTGTTGAAAGAGTTAATACATTGGAAAGGACCCTGATACTAGGAAAGATTGAGGGCAGGAGGAGAAAATGGCCACAGAGGATGAGATAGTTGGATGGCATCACTGACTCAACGGATGTGAGTTTGAGCAAACTCAGGGAGATGGTGAAGGACGTGGAAGGACAGGGAATCGGGCAGTCCATGGGATCACAAAGAGCTGGACATGACTGAGCAACTGAACAACTACTTTCTCAAAACCTTCTGTGAAATTGCAATAGTCCCTTGAACCAATATTTTCTTTTAACTCATTTTAAAAATATATTTTATACTCGTAATAAGCAGTTTAAATATGTACTTAGTTTTGTTGGTCCAGTGCTGCTATGACATATGATGCCTTATATCCTTGTATGTTCAGTGACTTTTCATTGAGAGCTTAAGTAGCTTGGGTTTAAAGTGCATTCCTCCAGAGAACAGTTGCATTCACTTCTACAAGGTGCTTAGAGAGAATTATATCCCACGTTTCCTTTAAATTAAACCAAAGACACATGTAGATATGTGGCTAGAAATGGCATGAACATTTTTATCCTTTCCTCCATTCCACACACTCCCACACACACATACACACTCCACACAGAGCCAAGAATAAGACAGTAATTCACTTTCCAATAGATAATCCACACACTAAAGCACTAAGTGTGGTACTATTTTGGTGACCTAGTCTTACATGGACCAGAGGTGTCCAGCCTAATTCTCCACCCTTCTTAGGCCCTTGATTTCCTCCAGCGTTAATTTACATCATCAGAACTTAGGCTCTGGATCAGCAGCAGCAGCAGAGACACTCAGGAAACATTTCTAAGGAATTTTTCTGAGAAAAAATTCTAAGAAATAGCTGAGGACATTTTCTAAGAAAACCTTGAGGAAATATTTCTGGCCTCACACTGTTTCCTTTATTTTAGAGCCAACTAAGTCAAACTTTTTTTTTAAGCCTCTATTATTCCAGCCTCTATTTAAGGAAAGATACTCTGTTCAGGGCTGGTCTCACATATTTCTGAGGAGAAGGACTCCTCAGCCATGTGCTCTCCTATAAGAACACTAATGATACTGAAGATGTGAGGTCAACTAATAAAAAAGAAAACTCATGATAAGAAAATTTTTTTTCATGGTTGGATTCATAGCGTTTTGAGCTGAAAGAGACTTCAAAGATTATCTACTTCAACATTGCCCCTTTTGTGTCCCTTTAAAAGTTTAACAATGTTTATTATATGTCTACAGTGCATTTGACATAATAGTAGGCCATGCGAAAAATGAAGATCAGGTCTTCACTACTTGGATCCTATGCCCTAGTAAGGGATGTAGACATATTTCACTGTATTCTGTAAGACAGGCAACCGAAGTATTTACCATATATTATAAAACCACTGATAAGGAATCTTAATTTGTCCCATGAATCATCGATGGTTTTCTGGAGAAAGAATTACCTAGTCTTGAGCAGGGATGGGTAAAACTGAGCCAGGTAAAGATGGAGGTAAAAAGCATTCCAATCATAGAAAACAGCATGGACAAAACAAAGAATTAGCTGTACACCACACGGAGTGCATGGGCTTACCTGCTGGCTCAGACGGTAAAGCGTCTGCCTACGATGCGGGAGATCCGGGTTCAATCCCTGGGTTGGGAAGATCCCCTGGAGAAAGCAATGGCAACCCACTCCAGTACTCTTGCCTGGAAAATCCCATGGATGGAGAAGCCTAGTAGGCTATAGTCCATCTGGTTGAAAAGAGTCGAACATGACTGAACGACTTCACTTTCACTTTTCATACTGAGTGCACACAAAAGAATAAATAAATCAGGTGCTTAAAACTGTGAAGATGTTAATATTATAAAACATTAAATATGAAATTACACAAAATATTAAAAGAGAAAAAATATTGTTTTGGAGAGCTTTTTACATGACAGTGTGATAGAATTGGGATTCCCAGGTGGCGTACGGGTAAAGAATCTGCCTACCAGTGCAGGAGGCACAAGCAGCATGGGTTCGATCCCTGGGTCAGTCCCCTGGAGTAGGAAATGGCAACCTGATGCGGTATTCCTGTCTGGAAAAATCTGTGAACAGAGGAGCCTGGTGGGCTACAGTCCATGGGGTTGCAAGGATTCATACACGACTTAGCAACTGAGCACACACATCAGTTTATAACAATACAGAAGACAAGTTGGGAAAGGTATGAATGAATGTCTGTGACTATTACAGGTCTTCTTTACTAGAAGCACAAAATAAACCGTTTTTGTTTTAAAATCTTATCTTTCTAAACACTTGAGTTGTTCGTCCTTCCAGTAGTGGGAATGGATGGTCACGTCAGTGAGTTCACTGAACAGAAATAGAATGTAGATAAGCTCTAGTTTTCTCACAGGCAAGCATTGATAGAGTTAGACCTATCTGCTAGGTTACCATAAATTTTCCATAGTATTTGCTTTTTGTAAAAAAATAAATAAATAAACTTATGAATTCTCACTTTTTTTACAAAGTTAACTCTCTACACTAGAAATTAGTGACTCTAAACCAACTATTGACTTTGCTAATGGCTAACTTGTTTACAGTTAGAACTGGACATGGAACAACAGACTGGTTCCAAATAGGAAAAGGAGTACGTCAAGGCTGTATATTGTCACCCTGCTTGTTCAACTTATATACAGAGTACATCATGAGAAATGCTGGGCTGGAAGAAGCACAAGCTGGAATCAAGATTGCCAGAAGAAATATCAATGACCTCAGATATGCAGATGACACCACCCTTATGGCAGAGAGTGAAGAGGAACTAAAAAGCCTCTTGATGAAAGCGAAAGAGGAGAGTGAAAAAGTTGGCTTAAAGCTTAACATTCAGAAAACTAAGATCATGGCATCTGGTCCCATCACCTCATGGGAAATAGATGGCGAGACAGTGGAAACAGTGTCAGATTTTATTTTGGGGGGCTCCAAAATCACTGCAGATGGTGATTGTAGCCATGAAATTAAAAGACGTTTACTCCTTGGAAGGAAAGTTATGACCAACCTAGATAGCATATTAAAAAGCAGAAACATTACGTTGCCAACAAAGGTCTGCCTGGTCAAGGCTATGGCTTTTCCCGTGGCCATGTATGGATGTGAGAGTTGGACTGTGAAGAAAGCTGAGCACCGAAAAATTGATGCTTTTGATCTACGGTGTTGGAGAAGACTCGAGAGTCCCTTGGACTGCAAGGAGATCCAACCAGTCCATCCTAAAGGAGATCAGTCCTGGGTGTTCATTGGAAGGACTGATGCTGAAGCTGAAACTCCAATACTTTGGCCACCTCATGCAAAGAGTTGAGTCATTGGAAAAGACCCTGATGCTGGGAGGGATTGGGGGCAGGAGGAGAAGGGAACGACAGATGAGATGGCTGAATGGCATCACTGACTAGATGGACATGAGTTTGAGTAAACTCTGGGAGTTGGTGATGGACACGGAGGCCTGGCGTGCTGTGATTCATGGGGTAACAAAGAGTCAGACACGACTGAGGGACTGAACTGAACTGAACTGAACTTGTGTAAGATCCCTTAAATTCCAAGGATACTTATGTTAACTTGAAAGTTTTTTCTTGACTCTGTTTGCTCTTGAACACACCGAGGAAATACATTTCAATAACGTGGCAAAAGAGAAATCAATAAAACTTCTCATTTTTCCTTAAGGAGCAAGAATAGGAAATATGAAAGATCCTAGGTTTAATGATATTTAGCTCCCTCCCATGATGGTTCTTTTTGATCATTGTTAATTGAAATTGAACAATTATGAGGGATTTTACACTGCTTTATTTTAGAGTCAAAATAAAAAAGAGTAGGATCAAGTTGAAATTAGGCTGCAAATAATCACATTGTAGTTTTTAGCCTAATTGTTTTCTTTGGAAATACAGAACTATGCTTTCCTTTTCCATTTAATCAAGTTTACTAAATTTCTGCTTTCTTATGGAAGTGGAAGTTTCACTTATACCTTTTCTCTTCCCATGAATCAGTCAGTCAGTTCAGTCACTCAGTCGAGTCCGACTCTTGGCACGCTGGACTACAGCACACCGAGCTTCCCTGTCCATCACCAACTCCCGGAGCTTTCTCAAACTCTTGTCCCCCGAGTCGGTGACACCATCAAACCATCTCATCCTCTGTCGTCCCCTTCTCCTCCCACCTTCAATCTTTCCCAGCATCCGAGTCTTTTCCAATGAGTCAGTTCTTCGCATCAGGTGGCCAAAGTATTGGAGTTTCAGCATCAGTATCGGTCCTTCCAGTGAATATTCAGGACTGATTTCCATTAGGATGGACTGGTTGGATCTCCTTGTGGTCCAGGGGACTCTGAAAAGTCTTCTCCAACACCACAGTTCAAAAGTATCAATTCTTCAGCGCTCAGCTTTATTTATAGTCCAACATGATTATACATGACTCACATCCATACATGACTATAGGAAAAACCGTAGCTTTGACTAGACAGACGTCTGTTGGCAAAATAGTGTCTCTGCTTTTTACTATGCTGTCTTGGTTGATCATAACTTTTCTTCCAAGGAGCAAGCGTCTTTTAATTTTTTCACTGCAGCCACCATCTGCAGTAATTCTGGAGCCCAAGAAAATTAAGTCTCTCACTGTTTGCATTGTTTCCCCATCTATTTGACATGAAGTGGTGGGACTGGATGCCATGACCTTAGTTTTTTGAATGTTGAGTTTTAAGCCAACTTTTTCACTCTCCTCAACTTTCATCAAGAGGCTCTTTAGTTCTTCACTTTGTGCAATTAGGGTGATGTCATCTGTGTATCTGAGGTCATTGATATTTCTCCCAGCAATCTTGATTACATCTTGTGCTTTGTCCAGCCTGGCATTTCTCATGATGTACTCTGCATTAGTTAAATAAGCCATGTCATTGCCGACATCATAATGGGTAAATCCTCCCTTTCATTATGATCAACAGCAGCCTCCTCTCAGTCCTGTTGCTCATTCTTCACTTGGCTTCAGCATCTTTTCCTGAGCACGACTGCCTTCAGAAGCTGCCTCGGGGCATGCCTGGGACTTCCCAGAATGCCTGACACATGCACAAGTCTTCCCATGAATAATTTTATCTCAAACTATTAATTTAATATGTTTTCTTCACTTACATTGGGCTTCCCAGGTGGCTCAGTGGTAAAAGAATCTGCCTGCCAAGGCAGGAGATGCAGGTTCCATCTCTTCGTCAGGAAGATTCCCTGGAGAAGGAAATGGCAACTCTCTCCAGTATTCTTCACTCCAAGATTATTTCCTGGAAAATCTCATGGACAAAGGAGCCTGGTAGACTACAGTTCATGGGGTCGCAAAGAATTGCACAGGACTGAGCGTGTAGGCACACTTCACTTATATTGCACCGTGAACCATGTCTGCATGTTCTTATCTGTGACTTCCGTGCTGAGAGCTATAAGGACATGGTAACCATGATGACAGGAGGATAAAGGAACTGGAGTCTCTGATAATGATCAATGGCATGAAAAAGGAGAGGGAGCAGTTGGGTCTCGCTTGGTTCCAGATGAGACTGGAACTCCAAGCAGTTCCAGGAGGCCATGCTTGTGTTGTCACCGAAGGTCACCCTGCTCCTTATCAAGGCATCTGCTGTACTGTATGGGGCATGCTCCTGCAAGAACACAAGCTGAGGTGAATACCAGGAACCTGGCAGATTTGGAGAAGAGTTGGAACTTAAATCTCAGCTAATAAACCTTGTTAGAGCTATATGAATCATAATGAGAGTATTGTTGATAATAGTAAACTCAGCTGAAATTGAGTTTGCTATTAGTATTAGAAGGGTGGGATGGATGGGGAGGGAGATGGGAGGGAGCTTCAAAAGGGAGGGGATATATGTATACCTATGGCTGATTCATGTTGAGATTTGACAGAAAACAGCAAAATTCGGTAAAGAAGTTATCCTTCAATAAAAATAAAGTAATTAAAAAAAACACACAAGAGCAATGTTTGTGCATGGAGGACCCATGTCATCTTCACTGGAGTGGAAGCACATGTGATGGGGAGGTGCAAATGCGGGCTTTAACTGTATATATATATAAGGTTTTGTTTACTTTTAAAACAGATCTAAAGCACATTTGGAGAAATAGTGACATCTCATAAAATCGGATGTTAAATGCTTGTTTATCTGTAATACTTTTCTGTAGAGTTGAAAGTATTTTATGATGATTTTTTTTAGTGCTACTGTTAATTTTTTCAGCTTTATTAGGGTATAATTAACAAAACTGTAAGATATTTAGAGTGAAAAAATAATAAACATGGGATAATTATTTTTACAGGGACATGCTCCACTAAATAAACTCATGCAGTATAGTTTAACTGTGATTGTTTAAGATTGCTACTGCTGCTGCTCCTGCTAAGTCACTTCAGTCGTGTCCGACTCTGTGCAACCCCATAGACGGCAGCCCACCAGGCTCCCCCGTCCCTGGGATTCTCCAGGCAAGAACACTGGAGTGGGTTGCCATTTCCTTCTCCAATGTGTGAAAGTGAAAAGTGAAAGTGAAATTGCTCAGTCATGTCCAACTCTTAGCGACCCCATGGACCGCAGCCTACCAGGCTCCTCCATCCATGGGATTTTTCCAGGCAAGAGTACTGGAGTGGGGTGCCATTGCCTTCTCTGTTAAGATTGCTACTACAGGTTAAATAGTTAAATTGATTATATTTTAAAAGTTATGAAAAGGGCACAGACTTTTCTACACAGATTTTTCAACCCATTAAAGTATATATAGATACTGGTCTGGTCTCATCACTGAGACAAATTAATATGATAAAATAACAAATACGTGAAAACTTAAAGAAAACAAAACAAAAATCATGTAATGTCTAACTTAAAAATTAGAATTCTCCCCCCAAAAAGAATTTTTCCTCAATAGTTGCTATACATTTAGAATTTTTAATAGCTGAGATAACATGTAGCTAAAATATTTAACTAAAGAATTCAAAATAAAACTATATAGCCTATTTATCATTTTGTGTATAGTCATTACATTGAAAAAAATCCTTCAGATTTTATCTAAGGGAAAAATCAGTCATAGCGTAGCTAAGTCATTAGAACCTAGAAACCTGAGAAATAATTTATCCCTGGGAAATGAGAGAGAGAAATCTCGATGAATATAAAAGGACCAGACAGTAACCAGACAGTAAAGAATCTTCCTGCAGTACAGGTGACCTGGGTTTGATTCTGGGGTCAGGAAAATCCCCTGGAGGAGGGAATGGTTACTCACTACATTATTCATGCCTGAAGAATTCCATGGACAGAGGAGAGGGTTCACAAACAGTTGGACACAACTGAATGAATGACACTTTGATTTTTACATCCTTACAATAAACCAGGATTGTCTTCCTGATTTCAAACTTTAAATTTGAATATATTCATACATATTTAAATTCTGATTACAACCAAGAAAAGGTTTTTTTTTCTGTGCATAAAGTATCTCAAATCAGATTTATTCAGTTGAATTACTAGAAATCAACTGTAGAGGTCTTACTCAAAATCATGGTAAAGATGAATTAGACAAACTGCAGATGTCTCTAAAGGGAGAGATAAGAAAGTATACTATCAAGAAACAGGCATTCAAAAAGAAACTTGGTGATGAGCCCCCTGTTTTTTATCATTGCTTTTTCTTCTATATGTCCTGCCCTGGGCATAGAAGAAGTTTGCAATCCTAAAACACCAACAGGCACAGACAGAAAAACAAATGTTAACAAAGCAGAATAAGCCTGCTGTTTCTGGGCAGAGCATCAGGAGGGAAGGAGGCCCTACAGCATAGACAGTTTGATGACACAAACTTTGGTCTGGCTGAACACCACAGGAAGAAACTACACCCTCCCATCACCCTACTGCAGGCAGCTGCAGACACTGAGCCTCTATGAGCACAGCTCAGTCTCCTGGTTGGAGGGAGTCTCAGAAATTGGGTGGCTCCATTCTTCCTGTCCATGATGGACTGGCTTCATCTAATGATTGTCAGACATCTACAGGGATTGTGGACATGAACAGACCTTATTAAATGCTCTGCCCAGACAACCAGGCAGCTCCACCTGAAGTCCTAAGGTCCCTAGCTAGTACATCTTTCTACCTTTCAGAATAATTTTATGATTATCTGTTGTATTATACCCAAGGTTTTTAGGTGTACTTAGAGAAAGATGGGCCTACATCATTTTACAAAAATTAGGACTTCCAGTACATTTTTTTGTTTATTTTTTTGTGAACATGGTTAGCCAATTGTAAAATTTGTATTGCAGTGCCAAGGACTTAGATTAAGCAAAACAATTGTTAAAAGACAAAAAAAAGTTGGATAATTTGTATTGTTTGATTTCAAAGGTAGAGTGTAATGGCATAAATATATTGATTAATGGAAGAGAACTTTAGACCCAAGCCACTTATACATGGTCAGTTTATTTTCCACAAATTTGCTAAAATAATTTTGATATATAGGGGAAAGATAATCTTTCAATAACTGGTACTGGAAAAACTAGCTATCTCCATGTTACCTCTCATCATTGACAAAAATTAACTTAAATAGATCATAGACCTATATATAAAAACTAAAATGATACAATTTTTGGAAAAAAAGTAAGTTTTGGATGTAAAAATTGGCAAGTAAAGATAAAGTCTTTTAGATGGAGGAAGAAAGAAGCTAAGAGGGAAAGGCTATGGAATTCTCATATGTTGCCCCATTACTGGAAAGAGAATAAGTAGAATCAGAAATTAAACAGCAGCTCCACAGGGCAGCTTCAAGAGAGTAAAAGTCAAGCATTTCCTCTTGGTTGCTCTATGCAGTCCTGTGTCACTAGAGTTAGTTATTAGTCTGATTAGATGAGCTCCTGTTATGTAGATGAGTAAGCATCCTGTGTACTGTGCTATGCTTAGTCGTTTCAGTCGTGTCCAAGTCTGTGACCCCATGGACTGTAGCCCATCAGGCTCCTCTGTCCATGGGATTCTCCAGGCAAGAATAACTGGAGTGGGTTGCCATGCCCTTCTTCAAGCATCACTGCCCCAACACATTTTTGGTCCTTAGGAAGAGCTTTGAAGTAGCTATTACAAACAGGGTCTTAATCATTATGTTTTAAGATTTATTGATCTGTATCTTGGCAGCGTCTTAGGATAATAACTATCATCTACCCCATCCACTGGTAGCAAAGAGCTCTGGATATTTCCACAATATCCAGCATTATAATTCATGCTCAAATGACTTCCCTGGTAGCTCAGATGGTAAAGTGTCTGCCTACAATGTGGGAGACCTGGGTTCAATCCCTGGGTCGGGAAGGTCTCCTGGAGAAGGAAATGGCAACCCACTCCAGGATTCTTGCCTGGAAAATCCCATGGGCAGAGGAGCCTGGTAGGCTACAGTCCATGGGGTTGCAACGAGTCAGACACAACTTCACTTTAACTTTCATGTTATGTAAATGCTATAGTCAGAAGTTGAAAGGGAGTAAATTAGCTATAAATTCTAGGAGTCTTCTGATTCCTTAAAACCCCATATAGTTTAATGAGCAGAGAAGTTTCTATTTATTCCAAAGTGCCACACACATGATTTCAGTGAGTAAATAACAGACTTAACGGTTGATGATGTCTTCACTTCTATTCTTCCCCAAACTTTTTTCTTTTAAGCCATGAAACGTGCTTAAAGAGAAAACACAGCAATACATTAAAAAGATAAAAGCAAATGAACCTGGTTCCTCAGATTAAATTTTAATTGTTTGTCTGAAGATGCATTGCTGATTAATGAACCTGAGAAGACTTCTGAGAAAAAGCAGACTTCAAAAACACTGCTCTCTATACATAAGTGTGTGTGAATGTGTGTGTACTTAATAGAACTTCAATCTTATTTCTCCCCAACCCATTTTTTTGCACAGTTGTCTATTGACTTAAATTTACATATTTAAAACTAGAAATAGATGAAGAGAAAACTTCATGTGTAACAAGGTAGATATGTAGTCAAAACACCTAAGGTCCAAGTCCCAGTTCAGCTAGTTGTACCTTGAAGGATATTTGGATGGAGATTTGGAATTCTAGTTGTAGCAAAAGCAGTTTGTGCACAACCTAGACACGGACACTTACCTAGTTTTCTGGATGGAAAAGTTTGAGAAATAATTTGCCTTTTGCCTAAGACCTGGAACCAGCATTCCACTATAGGTACCACACAACTGCCCACTGGCAGAGAGAAATTACTGTCTCTGTTCACTGGCTGGATTGGATCTTCAGGATCATTGCTCCTCAAGCAAATCTTTGGAGAGGTCAGGTAACTCAACCAGAAAGGGTGGAAGGTTTAGTTTGGCCTAATAGACAGGGGAGAGGAGGAATTCAGAGGATAAAATTCTTTTCCCTTTTTCCCAAAGATATCTTGGGAAGATGTCACCTGACACTGAGAAACAAAATGCACTTATGAAGATGTAACCTACTTAGTAAGATTGCCCTCAAATTTACTTTTCTTGACTCATTCCTCCTTTTCCTTACCCTTCCATCCTAGAGTAACTCTTCCCATTCAAGTGTTATCAAATAAGCTTCCTTCTCAAGATACGCTTTCTCAGTCATCCAGAGTGAGACTTTCCTATATGAAATTCATTTATGAAATCATAGTAATGACAGTAAGTTACTGATGCAAAGAAATAGAGGAAAACAATAGAATGGGAAAGACTAGAGATTTCTTCAGGAAAATTAAAGATAGGGAACATTTCATGTAAAGATGGGCACAATTAAGGACAGAAATGGTAGGGACCTAACAGAAGCAGAAGATATTAAGAAGAGGTGGCAAGAATACATAGAAGAACTATTCAAAAAAGATCTTCATGACCCAGATAATCACGATGATGTGATCACTCACCTAGAGCCAGACATCCTGGAATGCGAAGTCAAGTGGGCCTTAGGAAGCATCACTATGAGAAAAGCTAGTGGAGGTGATGGAATTGCAGTTGAGCTATTTCAAATCCTAAAAGATGATGCTGTGAAAGTGCTGCACTTAATAGACCTGAAAATTTGGAAAACTCAGCAGTGGCCACAGGACTGGAAAAGGTCAGTTTTCATTCCAATCCCAAAGAAAGGCCATGCTAAAGAATGCTCAAACTACCACAAAATTGCACTCATCTCACACGCTAGTAAAGAAATGCTCAAAATTCTTCAAGCCAGGCTTCAATAGTATGTGAACCATGAACTTCCAGATGTTCAAGCTAGATTTAGAAAAGGCACAGGAACCAGAAGTCAAATTGCCAACATCTGTTGGATCATCAAAAAAGCATGAGAGTTCCAAGAAAGCGTCTACTTCTGCTTTATTGACTACACCAAAGTCTTTGACTGTGTGGATCACAACAAACTGGAAAATTCTTCAAGAGATGGGACTACCAGACCACCTGACTTGCCTCCTGAGAAATCTGTATGCAGGTCAAGAAGCAACAGTTAGAACTGGACATGGAACAAAAGACTGGTTCCAAATAGGAAAAGGAGTACATTAAGGCTATATATTGTCACCCTGCTTATTTAACTTATATACAGAGTACATCATGTGAAATGGCAGGCTGGATGAAGCACAAACTGGAATCAAGATTGCTGAGAGAAATATCAATAACCTCAGATATGCATATGACACCACCCTTATGGCAGAAAGTGAAGAAGAGCTAAAGATGAAAGTGAAAGAGGAGAGTGAAGAAGTTGGCTTAAAACTTAACATTCAGAAAACTAAGATCATGGCATCTGGTCCCATTACTTCATGGCAAATAAATGGGGGAAAAATGGAAACAGTGAGAGACTTTATTTTCTTGGGATCCAAAATCACTGCAGATGGTGACTGAAGCCATGAAATTAAAAGATGCTTGCTCCTTGGAAGAAAAGCTATGACCAACCTACACAGCAGAGACGTTACTTTACCGACAAAGGTCTGTCTAGTCAAAGCTATGGTTTTTGATCACATGTATGGACTATAAAGAAAGTGAGAGTTGGACTATAAAGAAAGCTGAGCAGTGAAGAATTGATGCTTTTGAAGTGTGGTGTTGGAGAAGACTCTTGAGAGTCCCTTGGACTGCCAGAATATCCAACCAGTTCATCCTAAAGGAAATCAGTCCTGAATATTCATTGGAAGGACTGATGCTGAAGCTAAAACTCCAAAACTTTGGCCACTTGATGCGAAGAACTGACTTATTTGAAAAGGCCCCAAGGTTGGGAAAGATTGAAGGTGGGAGGAATAAGGGACGGCGGAGGATGAGATGGTTGCATGGCATCACCGACTCAATGGACATGAGTTTGAGTAAGCTCTGGGAGTTGCTGATGGACAGGGAAGCCTGGTGTGCTGCAGTCCATGGGGTCACTAAGAGTTGGACATGACTGAGCAACTGAACTGAACTGATCCAAGGAGATTAAATGAACTAAAAATGAATGGGTGGATAAATTTATTTATTTATTCAGTAACCATTATTGACATCTACTCTGCACAAGACACTGTAATGGGCAATGGGGATTCAGCAGTAAACAAATTGAAAATATGTCCTGCCTTCATGGAGTTCACATTGCAGTGACATCCACCATGTGTAGCCCAAGCCTGTTGCTCGTGTGGAAGAAATTTAGAGTGAGCTCTCTTTTCATTCTTGTTCTCTCTCTTGTCTCCATGAATGTTGGTGGGTGGAATGCCTGTAAGATGATTGAGTTGTATGAAGAAAAATGTCTGTCTTTGAATTTGTGCTACTGACTTAGAACCCTGGGGAGAGATGACAAAGTCAGGTGTATAAAGGTCTTCAGATTTGGGTCTCTGAAAAAAAAGTCACTTTCACTGATTTCAAACTAGGGTTAAGGTTAGATTTTTCACCTTTAGAGAATGATTGAGAAATAAATCATGTTCTTTTCTAGCAGAAGTCAGTAGAGAGCACTGTAAATCTCATTACTTCTCAGCACTAATAAGCCATTTACCTGGCAAGAAGCATTATGCCAAATAGTGTAGCCTTAGATATCATATTTATAAGATGATCAGTGTATATTATAAGCGTATGTTGCAGGGCAATTGAGAAACACATGGGTCCTTTTCAGAATTTGCAGAAGCTGGTAGCACTGAAGTCAGTCTTTTTCTTGCAGTATATTTTCAGAAGCCATTCTCCAGGCAAAGCAGGGATTGCAGAGAAAAGGAGCCACTTCAATGTGTGTTCAGGAAAAAAGCAGCAAGATCATAATACTTTCCAAATGACCCATAAAATAAAGTACTTTTAGATTTCATTCAACAGAGCCTGCCTGGCCAGAAGCACTAAAGGCCAATTACAATTTAAAGCTAATGTTCAGAGCTGTTGAGAATTAGAGATGAAGAACATCTACAAAGGAATTGTTCAAGTTCTTCCTGTGTCTTGGTGGGAGATTATGTTGCTTTTTATAAAATCAGTTTTTATAAAATTGGCTGTGATTGCAAGATCAATTTCTGTTCTTTTTAATTAGAGTTAAAAATCTTTAATCCCAGATAGTTACAGATTTATATAAACAAAGTAAAAATCAGCCAGAATAAGTTCCTATATAATGATGCACATTTTGCTTGTAACTACAATAAGCATTTGCAAAATGGCTAAGGAAACAGTTTGCTTAATTTCAAAAGGAAAATATTGATGCAATACCAATATTAACTGGACCAGAATTTAAAGGGTGTGGATTCCATTATTGAGCAGTAATGTGCCATATTACAGAGAAGGTGCCCAATCAGTAGATTTTTAAAGGAGTTTAAAAGAACACTATAGTAATAATAATGAAATAGTGAATTTCATATTAAAGAATGCTATAATGATATTGGTACATTAAATAATTATTTTACCTTTTATAAAGTAATTTTAAAGAAAAAAATGCTTGCTTCATAGCAAAGGAACAAAAAAAATTTTTTTCTTACCCTGTTTTTCTTTCACTTTTCTGTCTTTGTTTTTCTGCCCAGGTTCTGACATACTGAGGGAAGTTCTTTGCTAAGTTCCTTGGGGGTGAGGACAGAATATCATATCCTCTGCCTCAGATGGGAATTCCACTGTAGTTCTTCTCCTCCCACATTTCTTTTATAATTAGAAGGAAAACAAACCTCCTCAAGTGTTCCTCTAAGAATCAAACAAGGATATACTAAGTTTCTTTTTGAGCTTCTGAGAGAAGCATAGAATAATGGACTTGAAAGCTGAACCTGTAACCAAAATATTTCTCCTAGGAAATGTAAACGTTTGGCTCTGGAAATGGAGTGGAAAGGGGCTGAATGTGGAAGAAAGCATACTTAGTAGAACTGATTTTTTTTTAAACTTACAAGATTTAGCTAAAATGGGAAATGAAGGAACAAAGGTACATCAAAATATCATTTAATATTTTTTTTTGTGCACTATTTACAATACAGAAAAATTAGCTCTGGAATAGGACTTGATTGCAGGATAGTGAAGAACATGAGATGTAAGAAACGGAAAGAAGAGGGAAACGTAAATAGGATTTCCTACTGAAAATGAGTTTTCAAATGAAATTCCAAAGCATGTAAGTAAAAAAGTTCTTCATAACAATAAAATCAAGAAAAGATTTATATACAGAATACTTATTTAGTCTGGCTGAAATTAAAACATGAGGAATGTTTGAAAATTTCTTTTAGATTCTGTCTGGAAGAGATAGATTAAGAAATGACATTAATAAAAAAGTATCATAATATTACCAACACTTATGTGGAGACCATTACATGTCAGACATTGTTCTGAAAGCTTTACATCTAATAACTCAGTATTTTTTTTACAAAAACCTTGAGAACAATTTCCATTTTGCAAATGGAAAATCTAAGAGACGGAGGTGTAAGTGAGTTGCCTGGTCTAACATTCAAATTCAAATTCAAATCCATGCAATCTGTCTTCAGAAACTGGGCTCTTAACCACTGTGTGCCAGAAATTCTTTTTTAAAAGAGATATAAACCAGTGAGCAGAACTTAAATAAGGACTAGTATATATAAACATAATAAAAAATTTGGCAATACAAAGTTTAGTCTTTTACAGAGAAAATAAGACATTACCAAGATAAACTTTAATTTTCATAAGCACAAGAAATAATTAAGTTGGAAAACAAAATTGAGGTATTGACTAAAAAGGATCCATGGAAATGAAATAAAATGTCTGAACTACTCTCAGGCATATAAAGGAGATTTAGAAACTCCAAGATCTTTCTAGTAGGAATTAGAGAAGAACAGAATTGAGAAAATATGGAGAAACAAAAATGGAAGAGATAAACAGATGATGAGAATTTTCAACAAATGGAAGAGAAGGGTACAAGACTAAAAACTTAATCCAATTATTAATCTCATAATTTGTTTACTTATTTATTTCTCATGTATTCAGTTCACTTCAGCCACTCAGTCATATCTGACTGTTTGCTGCCCCATGGACTGCAGCACATCAGGCTTCCCTGTCCATCACCAACTCCCAGAGCCTACTCAACTCAGGTCCATCAAGTCAATGATGCCATCCAACCATCTCATCTTCTGCTGCCCCCTTCTCCTCCTGCCTTCAGTCTTATCCAGAATCAGGGTCTTTTCCAAGGAATCAGTTCTTCACACCAAGTGGCCAAAGTATTGGAGTTTCAGCTTCAGCATCAGTCCTTCCAATGAATATTCAGGACTGATTTCCATTAGGATGAACTGGCTGGATCTTCTTGCAGTCCAAGGGACTCTCAAGAGTCTTCTCCAACACCACACTTCAAAAGCATCAATTCTTCACTGCTCAGCTTTCTTTATAGTCCAACTCTCACATCCATACATGACCACTGGAAGAACCATAACTTTGACTAGACAGACCTTTGTTGGTGAAGTAATGTCTCTGCTTTTTAAGATGCTGTCTATGTTGGTCACAGCTTTTCTTCCAAGGAGCAAGCGTCTTTTAATTTTGGGACTGCAGTCACCATCCGCAGTGATTTTGGAGCCCAAGAAAATAAACTCAGTCACTGTTTCTACTGTTTCCCCATTTATATGCCATGAAGTAACGGGACCAGATGCCATGGTCTTAGTTTTCTGCATGTTGAGTTTTAGGCCAACTTTTTCACTCTCCTCTTTCACTTTCATCAAAGGGGTCTTTAGTTCTTCTTCACTTTCTGCCATAAGGGTGGTGTCATCTGCATATCTCAGGTAATTGATATTTCTCCCAGCAATCTTGATTCCAGCTTGTGTTTCATCTAGCCTGGCATTTCGCATGATGTACTCTTCATATATGTTAAATAGGAGATGAAAATATACAGCCTTGACATACTCCTTTCCCGATTCAGAACCAGCTTGTGGTTCCATGTCCAGTTCTAACTGTTGCTTCTTGACCTGCATACAAATTTCTCAGGAGGCAGGACAGGTGGTCTGGTATTACCATCTCTTTCAGAGTTTTCCACAGTTTGGTGTGGTCCACACAGTCAAAGACTTTGGTATAGTCAATGAAGCAGAAATAGATGTTTTTTTTCTGGAACTCTCTTGCTTTTTCGATGATCCAGCAGATGTTGGCAATTTGACTTCTGTTTCCTCTGTTTTTTCTAAATCCAGCTTGAACATCTGGAAGTTCATGGTTCACATACTGCTGAAGCCTGGCTTGAAGAATTTTGAGCATAACTTTACTAGCGTGTGAGATGAGTGCAATTGTGCAGTAGTTTGAGCATTCTTTAGCATTGCCTTTCTTAGGAATTGGAATGAAAATTGACCTTTTCCAGTCCTGTGGCCACTGCTGAGTTTTCCAAATTTTCAGGCCTATTGAGTGCAGCACTTTCACAGCATCATCTTTTAGGATTTGAAATAGCTCAACTGCAATTCCATCACCTCCACTAGCTTTTCTCATAGTGATGCTTCCTAGGGCCCACTTGACTTCGCATTCCAGGATGTCTGGTTCTAGGTCAGTGATCACAGCATCATGATTATCTGAGTAATGAAAATCTTTTTTATATAGTTCTTCTGTGTGTTCTTGCCACCTCTTTTTAAAATCTTCTGCTTCTGTTAGTTCCATACCATTTCTGTCCTTTATTATGTCCATATGAATAGAAACAGTTTCATTTTTTCCTTTCCAATATATATGCCATTTATCTCCTTCTCTTGCCTTATTGCCCTGGCAAGAAAATCTATGCTGAATAAGACTATGATTATAAACATCCTTAACTTTTCCCCATTCTTTAAGTAAATCATTGTGTTCTGCTATTACATATTATGGTGGTCATTTTTTTTTTGGTAGATGCTTTTTATCAAGTTGATGAAGCTCTCATCTATTTTATTTCTCTAAAATTTGTTTTTTTTTTATAAATGAGTGTTAAATTTTGTCAAAGCCTTTTTCTATATTAACTGATACAATGATATAATTTTTCTTGTTTAGTCTTTAGTCAGTATGATGTACTGCATTGATTGATTCCTGTCTACTGAGAGATTTGCATCCTTTCAATAATCATGTATAATTTGATGATGACCAGGTCATCATGTATAATTTATATACATATATATACATATAAAACAAATTCAACTTGCTAACATTTCTTAAATATTTTTTATTTATTTTCATGTATAATATTGGGATGTAGCTTCTTTTGTTGTTTTGTCTTTATCTGATTTTAATGTCAGGGTAACACTAGTTCCATAAAATGAAGGAGGTTATATCCTCTTATATTTTCTAGAAGAGATTTTGTAAAATTAGTATTAACTTTTTACATTGGTAGTATAATTTTCTACCAGGACCATCTGGACCTGAAGGTTTCCATTATGGAGAGAATTTTTAAGAATTATAAGTAAATTTCCTCAATAGATATTGGGCTATTCAAATGATTTCATGTTGAGTGAACATGGTAATTAGTGCTTCAAAGAAAAGATATATTTATTTAACTTGTAAAATATTACAATTATATGTAGTTGCTTGTACAAGTCCCTTATTGTCCTTTTGATGTCTGCAGAGTCTATAGTGATGTTTCCTCTTTCATTCCTGATATTAGAGATTTTTGTCTCCTCTCCTTTCTCTGGCAGTACTGCTAGACTTTTGCTCCCCCTTTCCTGATCCTCTGGCTAGAAAAACAAAATTTGTATGGGAGGGTGCATTTTTGTCTGTGCTTTTTGGTCATTTCCAGTTGGCTGGCTTCTTCAGCCAGACTTAGCCTCAGATATATGAGAAGAAAAACAAAAACCTGTTGAACTCTTTACCATGGCTTTCTTTTGGAACCCAAATACCTAGCTTGTCTGCTTTTACATTTACCTTTCAAGAGCTTATGTTCATTTTACTTTATGAGAGGAATGGGAAATTGATGTCTACTCTATCTTCCTGAAAGTGAGGATCCTCTTATTCTTGTTTCAAGCAAGAAAACTTTGGGCTTTTTATTTGTTGTTTGGATGCAGTGATAGATAACTGAAACACTTGCCAACTCATCCTGTGAGTTATTTATACTTCATAGACAAGAACAGCATGAAAATGGAAAAATTAGTCTCATACTTGCCCAGCTTTATCCTCTCAACTCTAAGCTGATTCTAGCACTTCCTTAGCTCTGGCTATGTGCTGCATCATTGAGGCTTCCATGGTTTGAGAGACCAACATCTGGCAGTCTCAGTGATCTCCACAATCCACAAGCATAGTGAGAAATATCAGACACTCACTGTTCCATTGCAATGCCCTGAGCTATGCCATCTATTTGTTTACCCCAACAGTCAGCCGTACTGTGTCCTGTTGCCCATGATAAACAAGAGGCAAGCTGAGGCTCAGGAGAAGTTCATGTTTCAGACGCTCACTATAGCACAGTGAGCACCAGAATTGATGGGTAGAGTGGCCATGAGGACACACTTCTACAGAGGGGACTGGAAACTCTGTCTTTATATATTTCTGGTACTTCTGCCCTTTTGTGGCATCTACACTAGCTTCATCATGACCAATCTAACAGATATATACATTCTACCAGTAACAATGTCATCCTTATTTTGAAATACTGATTTGGAAAAAGTTTGATTGGATTATTGATCTGATTGTTTTCCAAACTCAAAACATGTATTCATTTCCTTATCACATCATTGCCGCTTTTCTTGTTCATCAAGTGGACTGCCTTAAGTACAGCTCCAGCACATATGTACAGTGCTGAGTGGGTCTGGTAAAGGAGAAGAGAGGATAATGAAAATCAAGAGGGAAGATGGGCTACCAAAGATAAAGGATCCTCAGCACAGAAACCATTGGAGAAGGCAATGGCACCCCACTCCAGTACTCTTGCCTGGAAAATCCCATGGACAGAGGAGGCTGGTGGGCTGCAGTCCATGGGGTCGCTAAGAGTCAGACATGACTGAGCGACATCACTTTCACTTTTCACTTTCATGCATTGGAGAAGGAAATGGCAACCCACTCCAGTGTTCTTGCCTGGAGAATCCCAGGGATGGAGGAACCTGGCGGGCTGCCGTCTATGGGGTCGCACAGAGTTGGACACAACTGAAGCGACTTAGCAGCATCAGCAGCAGCAGAGGCACAAAAACCACCTGATTCTGAAAGAAGTCACCAGAAAGATGTAAACATGGTCTGTGAAGTCATCCTGCTCAGACAGCAAATGAAGTCCATCCGACAAAGTTTTTATATTGGCTGGGCTGGATTAGAAACCATCTCAAAAATTTATACAGATCAACTGTAGGTCATCACAGCCCAGCCATATGAAAATGAACCAACTATTAAATTTGTTTTCCTCTTTCATTTGACCTTCCCCAAATTCTTCTTCTGTGATGTTTGGCTAACCAGAGAGAATAACAATTTCTGATTATCCAAGATTGTACTTAAACTCAGTGAAACTAAAAGCACTTTTAAGGAAGTGGAAAGGGAGTACCACAGAGATGTCACCTTTCAGATAATGAGGCTATTTAGGCAGGTAGAAGAATACAGACTATCCTTAAATAAACAGAAATCCCTCTTGCAGCATGCTCCGTTCAGCCCTATTTCTGATAGAAAGGTAGTTATTCTCTAGGAGAGACCTGCTTAGTGATAAAATGCCCTAGTCTGTATAATTTTTAGAGACTGTGGTTTTTCCTATTATATTATAGTAATCTCATAAAAACCTATGATTGCGATCATCAATTTAGTATGGTCAGCAGATAGTATACAGCAATAATTCATCATCCAACGCAAAATTTTGGTTTCTAAATATTCTAAGAAAAGTGGCTGTAGTATATTTTGGAGGAAATAAACACATTGAGAGATATCTTTTTTTGTTTTAAGTGAACTATGTGTGCACAGCTTACTCCAAAGTCAAATCTACTTCCAATATCTTAGAAATAATGTATGCAAGGGCTACTCTTTCGGTGTTATGACTATTTTTTCTACACATCTTAATGTTGTACTCTAACGTTATTTTAAGGAGAAATCTAGTGTACTTGACAAAATGAAATAAATTTGATACCATCTAAATGAAACTAGTTTAGAGCTGAAATCCTGTCAAATGCCAGATTGGTTGTTTATTTGCTAGTTTGTTTGTGATGGATCAGGGACTCTAACACATCTAAAATTCAAACTTTTCAAACATAGAAACATAGAGTTTGGGGAATTTTTCCAAAAAGTAGTATATCAAGTCATGAACAATAAAATTTTTAAAATGGCATATAGAAAACACTGAAAAAATATGCAAAGAATGAAGAAGATTGATTTAAAAACAATGTCAATTAAATGAAAATTCCACACCCTTGCCCTTCAAAGGCTTGCCCTCAATGAGTTTCTTTCAATTAAGCTGAAATTTTTTTACAGCTTGTTCTTTATTATTGTCTGCAAACCTCAATTTATTTCCATGTTCATAAGTTTGTTTGTTAGATATTGTACATCCAGTGTGAACTCAAGAGTTTATATCTTCACCTCTGATTAAATCTGCATCAGTGTCCTGCCAATAAAAATATGTGTTATTACAGCACCAAATAATTCTACTTGCTTTTATGCAGTAAATTTAGTCCTCCCATCTCTACCACTGTTCTGGATCCAATTTGATGACTCAAAAAACTCATTAGTGTGCATGGATTAGTGGTAACTTCTCTATGGCCTTTCCTTCAACAGAACAGAAGAACTAATAGACATTTTGATCCACAAAAAGGTTTGTTTTTGTTTGTTAAAGGAAAAGGGAGCCAAATAAATATTTTAATTTCCAGTTGATATAGAGTGTTCTATTGGAAGACAAGGTTAGAATTATTTTAGTATCAGAAATGATTGAGGGGCTTGTATTTTGCCATTATGTTGATATACTATATTTGTAAACATATATTTGTAAACATACAAGTGCATGTTCATTATGTACTGTCCTGAGTCTCTCTGCCCATTGAGTGAGAAACCCTGTACACATATGTAGACACCTTTGGAGTATCAACCTAACATACTCTTTGTATAGGGCTTTTGACTTAATGCTCCCTTTTTCTCCAGCTACATCTCCCTTCAGAAATTTTATAATTTTGATTATATTTATAATTATGATTGTAAATATACCTTCAGTTTCCTGAATGTTGAAATAGGGGTTATTGATTTCTCCAGGGAATGTTTGGCAAAATAAAAATATCTTCGATAATTAAATTAGTCCATAAACAGAATACATAATTTTAGTCACTTGGGAAATTTTGGCAGATAACTGAAATATATAATACCCATCCAGTCTCTCATCTTGGAAACATCTTAACCACAAAATAATGCTGAACATGGGAATTATGTCAACAGAGATTTTTTTTTTCCTATTAGACTTTATTTTTTTTTAATTCATAGGTGTTTATTTTTTTTAATTTTTATTAGTTGGAGGCTAATTACTTTACAATATTGTAGTGGGTTTTGTCATACATGGACATGAATTAGCCATGGATTTACATGTATTCCCCATCCCGATCCCCCCTCCCACCTCCTTCTCGACCTGATTCCTCTGGGTCTTCCCAGTGCACCAGCCCCGAGCACTTATCTCATGCATCCAACCTGGGCTGGTGATCTGTTTCACCCTATATAATATACATGTTTCGATGCTGTTCTCTTGAAACATCCCACCCTCACCTTCTCCCACAGAGTCCAAAAGTCTGTTCTGTACATCTGTGTCTCTTTTTCTGTTTTGCATATAGGGTTATCATTACCATCTTTCTAAATTCCATGTATATGCGTTAGTATACTGTATTGGTCTTTATCTTTCTGGCTTACTTCACTCTGTATAATGGGCTCCCGTTTCATCCATCTCATTAGAACTGATTCAAATGAATTCTTTTTAATGGCTGAGTAATATTTCATGGTGTATATGTACCACAGCTTCCTTATCCATTCATCTGCTGATGGGCACCTAGGTTGCTTCCATGTCCTGTCTATTATAAACAGTGCTGCGATGAACATTGGCGTGCACGTGTCTCTTTCAGATCTGGTTTCCTCGGTGTGCATGCCCAGCAGTGGGATTGCTGGGTCATATGGCAGTTCTATTTCCAGTTTTTTAAGGAATCTCCACACTGTTTTCCATAGCGGCTGTACTAGTTTGCATTTCCACCAACAGTGTAAGAGGGTTCCCTTTTCTCCACACCCTCTCCAGCATTTATTGCTTGTAGACTTTTGGATAGCAGCCATCCTGACTGGTGTGTAATGGTACCTCATTGTAGTTTTGATTTGCATTTCTCTGATAATGAGTGATGTTGAGCATCTTTTCATGTGTTTTTTTTTAGCCATCTGTATGTCTTCCTTGGAGAAATGTCTGTTTAGTTCTTTGGCCCATTTTTTGATTGGGTCATTTATTTTCCTGGAGTTGAGCTGTCAACAGAGTTTTAAAGCAGTATTAATGTATCTAGATACCTGAATTACAGATTTGTAAGAGATATGTCTGAGTGTACTGAACATCTGGAACAAAGGAAATATGCAGTATATATTAGAAAAAAATTAAACTCTTTTAGAGATCTTCACTTAGTTCAAGCACAGCCTTGTATTCTACCTCTAATTATCTACAACAGCCTTTCTCAAGATGTTTCATGAAATTCTAGTCCCACAAAATGTAAAATGTTTTTGGGAAAAAAGAGGTTGCGTCTATGATAAAATTAAAGTTAAAAATTTCTTTTCTAGGAAGGCTTCTCAAACATTTAAGGTACATTTTGACCCTAAGAACAGGAACTTAAGTTTATAATGTTCACAAAAAGCACCTATTACACATCTTTTTTCTTATGAAGCAAATCGCTGGGCTCTCTCCTCATCACACACAGCCAAGTGCTGGTCCTCCCATTTTTTCTATTAAAGCAACCTGTTTTTCTGTGTAAAACGATATGGGTTGCATCCTGAGCCTCTGTTCTGTGACATTTTATGTCCAGTTATAACATTCAGGACTGAGCTCCTGAGTCTTCATGTTAATCTTCTGTTTTCCTGGTCTCAGTGGTTCTCGGTGAAAAACGTACAAGCCTGTTAAATTCTGTAGCTTTTCTCAGTGACTAGAGTGGAAGCATCCTCCTCATTTTCTGCAGTAAAGGAGTGCTGTGTGCAGTTGGCTGGATAAGTTCAGGTCATGAAAAAATGATCTGATGGGAAATGGCTTACCTCACTTGGTGTCCACTGGAAACACACATCCTTTCAGATCTCAGTGAAGGAGAGTAATCGACCCAAACTCACACTTTTTTTCTCTGGATCTGTCCCACCTGTGACACTTACTCCTTCTAGTCTGAGCTAAACTCCCAGACTCAATGGCTCTATCTCAGTTTCATGTTGTAATTATTTGTGTGGGTGTGTAGGAAACAGTGACTGACTTTATTTTGGGGGGCTCCAAAATTACTGCAGATGGTGAAGCCATGAAATTAAAAGATGCTTACTCCTTGGAAGGAAAGTTATGACCAACCTAGACAGCATATTAAAAAGCAGAGACATTACATTGCCAACAAAGGTCGGTCTGGTCAAGGCTATGGTTTTTCTAGTAGTCATGTATGGATGTGAGAGTTGGACTGTGAAGAAAGCTGAGTGCCAAAAAATTGATGCTTTTGAATTGTAGTGTTGGAGAAGACTCTTGAGAGTCCCTTGGACTGCAAGGAGATCCAACCAGTCCATCCTAAAGGAGATCAGTCCTGGGTGTTCAATGGAAGGACTGATGCTGAAGCTGAAACTCCAGTACTTTGGCCACCTCATGTGAAGAGTTGACTCATTGGAAAAGACCCTGAAGCTGGGAGGGATTGGGGGCAGGAGGAGAAGGGGACGACAGAGGATGAGATGGCTGGATGGCATCACTGACTCAATGGACATGAGTTTGAGTAAACTCCGGGAGTTGGTGATGGACAGGGAGGCCTGGCGTGCTGTGATTCATGGGGTCGCAAAGAGTCTGACACGACTGAGCGACTGAACTGTAGATAAAAATGATCACCTGTAAAAGATGAAAATCTTGTTCCTAATGTGTGACATTGCTACACAGCAGAACAGATGTTTCCAACATTCAAGGGAATTCAGACTAGAAATGTATCTAGGATGAGAATATCAGTAAGTGGAGGGAGGGGACAGTCAAGGAAAAGCATTTGAAGTATTACAGGTATTTAATGCTGATTTCAGTTGCCAGCAAGCATTCACTTTAGAGTACTATCATGGGCATGACCAGTTGTTCAATCATGTCCAAATCCTTGAGACCCCATGGACTGCCTGAGCACCAGGCTCCTCTGTCCATGAGATTTCTCAGGCAAGATTACTGAAGCAGGTTGTCATTTCCTATTCCAGGGGATCTTCCTGATCCAGGGATCAAACCTGTGTCATTTTCATCTCCTGTATTGACAGGAGGATTCTTTACCACTGTGCCACCTTTTATGTAAGAGTACTATGTCCCTTACATAAAGTAGATCACTCCCATGTTCATTTCCTTGCTCCACGTTTGAAATAACTGCAACACAGAATTGTTTAGTGTATCAGCATTAGTTGTCAATCGCCCCTTCACCAGCACCACCATAACCAGACACACTAATACATCTTATGGATGAAAAAATTCAGAGCCATCCAATAGCAAAGCAGGTATCTTTGACTGTCTTTATTCCATGGGAATTCAATAAGAACTTACTTTAGAAACCATCTTCTGTATTCCACCATACATAAAGTGGTTATTCAATTTGTTTCAGAAGTTCAACAGTTTTTTTAGTCATTTTTTCAATAGCAATTAATGTTCAAACTTTAAGAAGAGACTTTTATCTTTTAGCCTGTACTAAACTACCTCTGATGGACTCAAAGTGTACACTTCTTTGTTACATAAAGTGTAACCAATCACTAAAGTCTTATTAGACTTTATTCTTTTCAAAGACAAGCACATTCTGCAATATTTTTAGCAAATTCTATTTTAATATTTTAGTTCAAAAGCTAAGTTGATAAGGAATCAAATGCTGCCTTGGTATTAGGCCATAATATTTTCAGGCTTAAAAGACTTGATGAAAAATGTGGATATGACTATGATATCTATTACAGATTCAGGAATTCAAAGGCTCTTATTGCTCTTTTCCTTTGACACCATGAGTGCTACATCCTGACATGCAAAGCTAAAGCAGAGGGAAGCCTCCAATTGTCTAAACAACTCCATTCCTGCAACAACATATGGCTCTTTCCTGGGTAGTCCTTTGATATCTGGTGGAGTGCTAACCCAAGATGGTTGTAGATTTCACTCACCTACTGTAATAAAAGGGAAAAAAGCCCTTGATGTCTCTGTAGCCTAGAGTTTTGCCTTCATTAGATTCACTGCTTGTATATGCTGGCATGAAAGGACCCAGTCAATACCTATATTTCCAATAATTACAGAAGGATATTCAAACTTGAAAAGGGAGTTTATATAGCAGAAAAAAATAAAATTGAAAGTGAAAGTGTTCAACTGAACTAATTAAGGATTTCTTTATTTTTTCCCACTTTGCCTACAGTTCAGAAGCTCATCTGTTGTGAGAAATGGCTTATTAGGGAAACAAATCCTTTCATCAAGTAGAAAGACAACCATATGCTGACACAATTGAATGTTGACCACGTTCAGTATTTAGTCATCAGGATGGTGTGGTGATGGAAGCTTGTACTTATTCTTTCTTGTTAATTGGTTACTGTTATCATTTTTAAAAGGATCAAAAATAGATATCCATCCTATTGCATGAAAATAATCATAATGATAATCAACATTATCTCTATAGCAACAAAAACTCTAATAAACTTGTTTTCAGCAATATTTGCTACTACCCTTTAATGTTCACAAATAAGAAGCCAGTTGCTGCAAAGGGTCAAATTAAATGGTAATATGTCTATTTTATCCTTCTATAAGAAAATAATAAACTATCTGAAATAAACCAACTCTTCCCAAATCCCAGAATGCCCTTCAGAAACTATCTCTTTTAGGATCAATTCACATTAATTTACTCTGACCAATGTCTGAAAGTGTGTCTAACAACTATGTAAATACATGCTCCACATGCATACTCCTTAAATATTACGATTAAGGCCAGCTACTTGATTTACTCTCCTGAGATGCTGAAGCTTTGAAATAAATATAAAAAATAGCAGGCAATCTGTTCAGGTTCTGGGCTTCTGACCTCTAGGTTCAGAGAGTTTCTAGGTTAAGAAACTGTTTTCTTAATTATGTCAGAATTTTGCCCTCTAGTAAAGAAAGGGCAAAATTATTTCAAAACACGGATCTAAAGGGAAGAAAGTAGTATTTGCAAATTAGATTTTTAGTCTTTATTGGTTCAGAACTTAATGGAAAGTCCTTAAGTCATCTTTCTTTCACATTTGAATGAGAATATGTTGTTTTCTTACAACGCATTCTTAGAACCTTAGAGATCCTGCAGAGATCAATAATCTACCCCCTGGAGGGAGAAGTCTGCTGATGAAATGCCTTAGCAACACCAGCAGATCTGTGGGAAGCTATGCTGACGCGTCCCAGGGGTATCCATGTTGTAATATCTGGTATTAGGAAACAGTAGTCTTTAGAACGTGGGTTTGTTCTCTGACTTGCACATCCTATGATATCAGCAAGCAGTGTAGTGCCCGAAAAGACACAGTTAATGCTCTCCATGAGGAACAGATCCAGGTTTTGTGGGTATATTTATATACTCAGGGGAAACTTCTTTAAGAAAAAGAATCTAAACTTACAAGTACAGAATCAAGTAAAGTATAAGTGTTTCTACCATTATAAAATCTAATGAGTAGCTTTAAAATTTGAAGACGGACATTTTTTTCCCTATGCTGAGTGATTTGCTTGTGTGTTAATATTTTTAGCTGTGTCAGTATTATAATTGGAGCAGTTTTTTTGAAAAAAGAATTACTTAACAATGAACGTAACTGAGCTATGAAGAAAGAAAAAAGCTCCTCTCATTTATTTTACTTCTGTTCTCCAAGGAAATAGAAAATCATGAATGATAGGGTCATCTAGAATATTCTAAATGTGCTATATGAGAGTAACTGTGGGAGAAAGAGAAGCAAGAACGAATAGAACAAAGCTCCAGCTGTCAATTATTCTCCAGATATGTTTTTCCCTTTCTATTCTTCCCTTTCTTCCTTGCTCTTCCCCTTTCAAATGATGTTCTTGCCTTCTTTTTTCACTTTCCCTAGAATTGGAGCTGAGACATGTTAGACTATTCTCTAAAGAAATTCCCATCCAGAGACTTCCCTGATGGTCCAGTTGTTAGGACATCACTTTCCAATGCAGCAAATGAGGGTTTTAACCCTCGTCAGGAAACTAAGATCCCACATGCCCAGAGTACAAAAAGAAAAAACAAGTAATATTGTAATAAATTCAATAAAGAGTTTAAAAAAATTGTTCATATCAATAAAGAATCTTAAAAAAAAATTCTCATCCATCCAATTTTTTTCATTATTTCAAAAGTTTTAATAATTATTTTAAATGTACTTAAAGTATAAACGTGAATGCTGTGTGATACTAATTATATTTGTTCAAGTGAGATCCATATGGTAAAAATCCTCTCTGTGCAAACAACTGAATGTTTAAAGTATGAAAATTATGAACTATAAGACCTTCATAGAAAGCTTGAAGATTTTCTAAAATTATAAAAAAGTCATGAACCAAATTAACCTCTAAATGACAACCAAACATTCACTTGATGCTAAATATTAAGGAATTTTTTGAGGAAAGACTCTACATTACTGATTTTCATAACCTTATTCTCACAATAATCCAGATGATACAGATTTAAACTTCATCTAGCATAATTGCCTCTGTTAAAAATCTTCAACTGTCTGGCATATCACAGATGTCAGATATGTAAATTATTGAATATCCTTTGGAGAAGATGAAGATACTTGTACTTACTGTGGTATCCTTACTGGCAGTGAGGCCCATTGTTCTTGTCTCTCATTCATTCCACACAAGAGGAGGAAGAAGCTCCAAAGAACAAGAGATCATTAACAGGCTGCAGGTCCCTTGAGGATAGACTATATATTTGCATCCACCAGCCATATCCCTGACACTAAGTAATGTTCAATATGATTATGAGTAATATTAATAATATTTCTTATTTTACCAATTCAGGTAGATTGTAATGAGGGTCACAGTATCTACAGATTAGAGGGGATATTGCAGTATTCAACACCATTCAGTTTCAGTTCAGTTCAGTCGCTCAGTCGTGTCCAACTCTTTGAGACCCCATGGACTGCAGCACACCAGGCTACCCTGTCCATCACCAACTCCCGGAGCTTGCTCAAACTCATGTCCATCAAATCAGTGATGCTATCCATCCATCTCATCCTCTGTCATCCCCTTCTCCTCCTGCTCTCAATCTTTCTCAGCAACAGTGTCTTTTCCAAAGAGCCACTTCTTTGCATCAGATGGCCAAAGCATTGGAGCTTCAGCTTCAGCATCAGTCCTTCCAATGAATATTCAGGGCTGATTTGCTTTTAGCATTGAGATCTCCTTGCATTCCAAGGGACTTTCAAGAGTCTTCTCTAACACCGCAGTTCAAAAACATCAATTCTTTGGCACTCGGCTTTCTTCATAGTCTAACTCTCACATCCATACATGACTACTGGAAAAACCATAGCCTTGACTAGACAGACCTTTGTTGGCAAAATAATGTCTCTGTTTTTTAATATGCTGTTTAGGTTTGTCATAGCTTTTCTTCCAAGGAACAAGTGTCTTTTAATTTCATGTCTGTAGTAACCATCTGCAGTGATTTTGGAGACCTCCAAAAATAGAGTCTGTCACTGTTTCCATTGTTTCCCCATCTATTTGCCATGAAGTGATGGGACCAGATGCCATGATCTTAATATTTTTTTGAATGTTGAGTTTTAAGCCAGCTTAAAACACCATTGGCTACCCCATAAAGTGACTTCCTTCACTTAATTTCTCGGGCACCACTTCTGGCTGTCCTCCCTCTCTGTTCTCTTTTCACATGCCAATCTCCCTTTCTGGTTCCTCCTGTTTCCCTGATATTTTAACACTGAAGTATCTCTGAGCTCCATCTTTTTTTATTTTATTATTAAAAAATTTTTTAAGATATTTGTTTAATGTGGACCATTTTTAAAGTCTTTATTGAATTTTGTCACAATATTGCTTCTGTTCTATGTTTTGCTGTTGTTTGGCCCTGAGGCATATGGGGTCTTATCTTCCCAACCAGGGATAGAACCCATATCCCCTGCATTGGAAGGTGAAGTCTTAACCACTGGACCACCACTGGGCTCAGTCTTTACATCTGATATTTTTCTGTCTGTGCTCCTTTGATGATCTCATCTAGTCTCATAGCTTTAAATATCATTTAGTTGTTGATGATTTTCAAACATACATATCCAACTTGAACTTTCCTGAACTCCAAATTGATAGATATAATTATATATTTTATATCTATTAAGTATCTAGTAGGCATCTTAAGCTTAACATGTCCTAAACTAAAATTCTATCATCCTCCCCATCTCCATTTTAACAGTGGTCATTCTTGAGTAGTGGAATTTTTGAGTTTTTAGTACTGTTCTATATTTTTTCTATTTTTATAATAAATTTGTCTAATTTTTGAAAAAAGGTGAATAGACACACATATATGAACAAGGCTTCCATCAAAAAGATAAATAATTTATAATTTACACTGAAAGATAATTATATATAATAAGAATTATGTATGAAACACATGATATTTTATGTTAATTTTATGTTATGTTAATTTATGTTATGTTAATTCATTTTGTTTATTTTAAAAAACTGGACAGAATTTTTGGATTATTAGAGAAAAGGAAAAGACTAAGAGAGAAATAAGGGAAAGTATAAAAGTAAAGATAAATTATGGTAGAGTAGGAAGCCCAAGAAGGAAAAAGAAAGGTTAACAGAGAGAGAGAAAAAAATAGATGAATCATGGAGCTGAATCATCCCATTCTATTTTACTTGGTTTATATTATGATTTTGAAAATGATGACAAAGACCAAAGGAGCCATGAGAAAGATTTTTAAGATTTAAAAACAGATTGGTTCCTAGATAGGCCTATATGAGACTTTTTATGTACTACATTTAAAAGACATCGGCAAAGAGAGTTGCCATGTCAAGTGACGTGCCAAGACATTTACGCATTATCACTCAGAGCACACATTTTGACTGTAGTATAAGTGTAAGTGTGAAATCGTAAGTGATTTGCTGTCACACAAATCCTTTGCCACTTTATTCTTATAAGAAGTGATTTAAAAAAAAAAGAAGTGATTCATTAATTGATTCAATGAGTATCATTGAGTTTTTCTTCTTGTCCAGATACTAATCCTTGGATTAGATTAGTGAATAACAGCAACAAAATAAAATACCTGCCTCATGGAACATTCTACTTAGGAGTGGGGGCAAATTAGTGGGAACAAACTGTGAGCAGCTAGCATAAAAATAAGGAAACTATATAATATTTTTCCTGATGCTAAAAATAAAGAAATTTTAGATTACTAGCCTGTAAGTTTTTTTTTTAATAACTTAAGTGTGTCAGGGCAGACTATTTATATTAATATTAAAATGAGATAATGAAGAAGAGAAAGGGATTGATAATTTCAATATTAGATCAGACCAGGATACTCATAGGTAATATGTTTTTCTAATATTATTGAACATCAGATATAAAAAACAATTTGATAAATTACTATTTCCTGAATATGCATTTATAAATATTTAAATATTTATATGTAATCAAATATTAAGATAAATTAATATATGTATATTGGTGATTTTATAGAGTTTCAAACAATATTGTATATCTGTCTTTATTTTTTAAATCGCTACATCAGGTCCAAATCCTCCAGTTGTTGGGACTGTGCTCTTACCTAATAAGTCTTTCTCTGTCCATTTCTAATTATTCTTTCTTATGTATTTAATTGGTTTCCATTCCTTATGGTGAAGAACAGGGCAATTCATGAGGTCACAAAGAGCTGGACACGACTGAGAGACCAAACAAATTCCTGGAAAATGTTTCTTTGGGTTCTACAGTTCCATGTTTTTGATACAGTAGGGGTTGGGAGGAGAAAAGACATTGATAATCAATCCTTGCTTCTTTGTCAAGGACTGTCAAAAGCAATTTTTGCTTTTTAATCTCTTTAGCATCTGGTAAAGGGATTTTCTAAAACTTCTGCTTAATCTTAATTTGTTATCAAGGGCTGTGCTTCTAAAAGTAATATTACTCCCAATAAAGGAACTGGATATTTGAACCAGAGCCCAGAAAGGAGCCGTTGCTAAGGGACAAGTTCTACATTGGAAATTGGAAAATGTGACTTTCTTCTCGTCTCAACACAAGTGGTCCACCTGCAAGTCACTTGTATTTTCTGTATCGCCATTCATTGGTAATGAAAGTCTTCTTTTCAGTCTCATGATCTAATAATCAAATTTAAGAAGCAATTAGAGGACAAAGAATAAAGTGATTATCTAGAAAAGTGTTGTGTTTGATTAACAACCATAAAACACACAAGCTCTTTATGACTTAGCAATGCGATCAAAATACACAGACATGTTCTTTTGTGTTTGAATCAAGTTTCTGTCTTGGTATTTTAAGTCACTGCATAGTGTTTTTATTCGATTGCCTAACACTTTCTTTATTCTGTGTTCACTAGTCTATTTATAGATAGCTCAATGTTCTTCCTTTGTAAATAAGGACCTTTTATCAGATTGCTTGAGATTCAGGCTTAAAAAAAAATCTAAGTATGAATATATCTGTTATTTTTCACCTAAAATCTCTACAGCCCGTTATGTTTCTCTTACTTGTTAAGTATTTAGGGAGCTTTGGTGTCTGGAGTCAACAATTAATACTTAAGATCAGTTTCAATGTGGAAATCTTATGGGACTAGGCAGAATTTATACAGATAAACCAAGCCAAGAAGTTATTTTTCAGGTCAGGTCAGATTTCAGTTCAGACAAGGCTCCTGTTCTGGTAAGGGAGCAGCAGAAGGACAGGGCTAGCATAGGGTAAATGCTGCAAGTGAATCCTAAAATATTAGAATATTTTTTAATGACTGTATTTGATAAACTGTGAAATAACTTGCTTATGGATTTAAAGTGGGAATACAATGGACAAAATCCTCCCTATTTGCCATGATCATTGTCAGAATTTAAAGAACCAAAATTCTATTCGAAGATCTTTTTCTTCATTTTGTTCAATTATGATGGCTGCTCATTAAGTGAAACCAACCAGTGTTCAGTATTCATTTGTCCTTTCAAAGAAATACATTTTTTCTATAATTTAAACATAAGCTTTTCTTAAAAAGAGAAAAAAATAGAATAAAAATAAAATAACATTTACTAAGCACCTATGATATGCCAGAAAATACACATCATATTTTCACATTTCTCATGATGTCCATATTACTGGTGAGAGAAGTGAGACTTAAAATGCTTAAGGAAACTTCAAAGTTAAACAGATATCTGTTTGTCTATTTAATGTTTTTTACACTACAGAAAGCTGAGCTAAATAGTCTAATGCCTTGACTACGGTAGAGTGTAGAGATTAATGGGACAATTAATTTTGGTGATGAAAGAAAAAGAATCTGTCTAGGCAGGGCAGCCTCAGGGATCTAATGCCTAATGGTCTGAGGTGGAGCTGATGTATTAAAAATAGAAGTAAAGTGCACTATAAATGTAATGCGCTTGAATCATCAGAAATCATCCCCATCTCCGTCCCATGAGAAAATTTTCTTCTATGAAACCAGTCCCTGGTGCCAAAAAGGTTGAGGACTGCTGCTCTTCATTATTGAGCACATATTCTGAACTACTTTCCATAAACCATACAATACCTTTCCTTTACCATATTACAGATGAGGATGCTAAGGTTTGGGGACATTAAACAATATAAGCAAGATACATGGTCATGAATAGAAAAGGCAGGCTCCCAACCCAGCTCTTCATGACCTAAATTTTCAATGAACTGGGAAAATTGTAAAAGTTTGACTTCAGACCATCAGAACTACAGTTTAGATATTGCTGGTGAGCCTCAAATGTCAGTCACTTGGTTATCTCCTTTATTAAATGCAAAAGCAGAAAAGCCATCAAGATAATGAATGAGATGGACCTGGGACAAACCTAGCCTGGGGAGATTCTGATGTCCTTCCTTTGCCACCAACAAGTGCATGGAGGGCAGTGCAGGTCTAGGGATGTCCCACAGTCTCATTAGCACAGATGAAACAAAGTAATGGTCTTCCCAGGTGGCATGGTGGCGTAGAATCCATTTGTCAGTGCAGGAGATGTGGGTTAGACTTCCCTGGGTTGGGAAGATTCCCTGGAGTAGGAAATGACAACCCACTCCAGTATTCTTGCCTGGAAAATTTCATGGAATTTTTGCTGCCTGGCGGGCAGCAGTCCATGGGGTGGCTAAGAGTCAGAAGCAACTGAGAAGGCCCATACAAATTAAATAATGATCCTGATGGTGAACCCATTCTTTTCAGTTTTCTTCTTTATGCCTTCATTGTTAACCAATTCAGGTCAATATTTAGGATAAGATCAATTTGAAAAGAATGGACAGGATTTTGTTTTCTTATGCTGTATTAATTTGTCCTTCTTTGAGCACTGCATTAGTTTGTTATTACTGTTGTAATACCACAAACTCAGGGGCTTACAAAAACATAAATATATTATTTTATAGTTTGGAGGATACGCCCTAAAATCAGGTGTTTCCAGAGCTATGCTCCTTCAGAAGTTTCTAGCAGGAGAATTCATTTCCTTATCTTTTCCAGTTTTTAGAGGATAACTGCCTCCTTGGTCTGTAGCCCTCCTCACATCTAACTTCCTTCCTTCATCTCATCCTCTTCTCTGATCCTCCTGCCTCTCCAGTTATAAGAACTCATGATTTTATTAAGTCCATCCAGATAACTCAGTAGAATCTCCCCATCTCAAGATCATTAATTTAATCCTATTTTCAAAGTTCCTTTTGCCATGTAAAGGAACATATTCACAGGTCTTAGAGATTAGGATGGGAACATCTTTGGGTAGCCATTTTTCTACTGACCATATATTCTTTAATTTCTAAAGTACATGCTAACTGGATATCTTGCTTTTGACAGCAACATTCAAAATTTTGATATTTTTCTATTAACAACCATTTTAAGGTAGAATAATAATTATGCTAATAGCTAAGATATCCTTCAGTTTATTTCAGTTCAAAGAGCAATTATTAAATCCATTCAACTGTCCTTCAGAAGTCAGGTAGCTAATCAGAGCTTCTTACTTGGTATGATAAAAGATAAGATTTTGGAACATTGGGTATTTACCATCTAGATAAGTGGATATGATATTTTCGGAGCAAGTGATGGTATTTTTGGAGCAAGTAATTCAGAATATTCATTTATGGATTTGCCAATGATCATTACTATTTGTCCTTAGTAGTTTGTCAATCTATCACTATGCATCCTTAGTAAAGCCAGACCAATAGTTAACACACTTTCCTTGAATATATTTATTATTCCTGTTATTGTACCTTTGCAGATACTTCAGCAAATTAAAAGTTAGCACCTAAAAAGTTGTTCATTCAATTACTTTATTTTAAACAATAGAAATCATCCTAGGATGATCCCTTACATTATTTTGTGAGTCAGCATGACTGACATACGTGTACCACAAACTACACACTTTTGTGAAACATGTGCTATGTTAAATTTAAGCTGAAGATGTCATGTAATGATTTGGAATGCTGCTTTTCAGAACACTTTTTCTGACGAGTCAACCAATTTAATCAATTTTATTCCAATTGTTTAATTTTGTTATTCAACTGCTCTATTAGCAAGAACAAATTTTTTTCCCATTTATTTTTATTAGCTGGAGGCTAATTACTTTACAATATTGTAGTGGTTTTTGTCATACATTGACATGAATCAGCCATGGATTTACATGTGTTCCGCATCCCGATCCCCGCTCCCACCTCCCTCTCCACCCAATCCCTCTGCGTCTTCCCAGTGCACCAACCCTGAGCACTTGTCTCATGCATCCAACCTGGGCTGGTGATCTGTTTCACCCTAGATAATATACATGTTTCGATGCTGTTCTCTTGAAACATCTCACCCTCACCTTCTCCCACAGAGTCCAAAAGTCTGTTCTGTACATCTGTGTCTCTTTTTCTGTTTTTCATATAGGGTTATCATTACCATCTTTCTAAATTCCATGTATATGCGTTAGTATACTGTATTGGTCTTTATCTTTCCGGCTTACTTCACTCTGTATAATGGGCTCCAGTTTCATCCATGTCATTAGAACTGATTCAAATGAATTCTTTTTAATGGCTGAGTAATATTTCATGGTGTATATGTACCACAGCTTCCTTATCCATTCGTCTGCTGATGGACATCTAGGTTGCTTCCATGTCCTGGCTATTATAAACAGTGCTGCGATGAACATTGGGGTGCATGTGTCTCTTTCAGATCTGGTTTCCTTGGTGTGTTTGCCCAGAAGTGGGATTGCTGGGTCATATGGCAGTTCTATTTCCAGTTTATTTAAGAAAGGAGGCAGGAATATACAATGGAAAAAAGACAACCTCTTTAACAAGTGGTGTGGGAAAAACTGGTCAACCACTTGTGAAAGAATGAAACTAGAACACTTTCTAACACCATACACAAAAATAAACTCAAAATGGATTAAAGATCTAAATGTAAGACCAGAAACTATAAAACTCCTAGAGGAGAACATAGGCAAAACACTCTCCGACATAAATCACAGCAGGATCCTCTATGACCCACCTCCCAGAATATTGGAAATTAAAGCAAAAATACACAAATGGGACCTAATGAAACTTAAAAGCTTTTGCACAACAAAGGAAACTATAAGCAAGGTGAAAAGACAGCCCTCAGATTGGGAGAAAATAATAGCAAACAAAGCAACAGACAAAGGATTAATCTCAAAAATATACAAGCAACTCCTGCAGCTCAATTCCAGAAAAATAAATGACCCAATCGAAAAATGGGCCAAAGAACTAAACAGACATTACTCCAAAGAAGACATACAGATGGCTAACAAACACATGAAAAGATGCTCAACATCACTCATCAACAGAGAAATGCAAATCAAAACCACAATGAGGTTCCATTACACGCCAGTCAGGATGGCTGCTATCCAAAAGTCTACAAGCAATAAATGCTGGAGAGGGTGTGGAGAAAAGGGAACCCTCTTACACTGTTGGTGGGAATGCAAACTAGTACAGCCGCTATGGAGAACAGTGTAGAGATTTCTTAAAAAACAAAATTTTTAGAAATTAGTATCCATAAGCTTTTAGTAAAACATTTTGTTGAATGGCAGAGCAAAATCCCAAAGAGTTTGCTGGATAGATCAAACTTGCGCAAGTTGACTCAGCATAATACAATACTGACTTTATATCTTTTGGAAGTTTCCACATACTAGTTTCAGATAAGTGTGACTTTTTATGATGTCAAAGTTGTAGAGATGATTAAAGCTATGAAAATAAGAGTGACATCAGAAACGTGGAAACATGAAATGCTCCCTTAATCTCTCTCCTTGAACCTACAACCAGTGAAACATCCAGAACTCATCAAATGTTCCTCCACCCAACACACCAAGATGTTGGAGAATTCACACACCTGAACATCCAAAGGTGAGTGGAATAGAACACATAAGGGTGGTTGAATTGAGGGAATAACAGAGACATTTGTAATCTGGCTTCTTTGCCTCCATGGCTGAGATCACAGACCCAGAAAAAGCAGGAGCAACAGGAGAGGCAGCACATATGCATCTGGCCTCCCAGCCACAGCGGTGCTGGTTCCACTGGGAACTGAGCATCCGTGGCAGTGGGGCCGGGGTCACCTTGGTCCCTCCAGCTGCAGAGGTGTGTGTGAGTCCAGGCCCGGCCCCAGCCCCGACCCTGCCCCACCCCTCCTGCAGTAGCAGCTCCCATGAGCTCCTCAAACCTGCATACAGTGAGAGTGCCTGCAACCCTAACTCCCCCAATCCCACCCCCTCCTCCCATGGTGGTGGTACCCGAAAACAAAGGTGACCCCGCATGCAGCAGACATGCCTACCACCCTGGTGCCCAGGATGTCCCAAGCAACGACAACAACTACAGCAGCGACAAGGCACCAGCAACCTCAGGGTACACGCACCGGCAAGGAGGGCACCAGGTGGCCCTTCCAGCAGAGGAGGTGGAGGCGGGACATCAGTTCAGTCCAGTCGCTCAGTTGGGTCTGACTCTTTGTGACCCCATGGACTGCAGCACGCTAGGCTTCCCTGTCCATCACCAACTCCTGCAGCTTGCTCAAACTCATGTCCATTGAGTCAATGATGCCATCCAATCATGTCATCCTTGGTCGTCCCCTTTTCCTCCTGCCTTCAATCTTTCCCAGCATCAAGGGTCTTTTCCAATGAGTCAGTTCTTTGCATCAAGTGGTCAAAATATTGGAGCTTCAGCTTCAGCATCAGTCCTTCCAATGAATATTCAGGACTGATTTCCTTTAGGATGGACTGGTTGGATCGCCTTACAGTCCAAGGGACTCTCAAGAGCCTTCTCCAAGACCACAGTTCAAAAGCATCAATTCTTTGGTGCTCAGCTTTCCTTATAGTCCAACTCTCCCATCCATACCTGACTATTAGAAAAACCATAGCTTTGACTAGATAGATCTCTGTCGACAAAATAATGTCTCTGCTTTTTAATATGCTGTCCAGTTTGGTGAAAGCTTTTCTTCTCAGGAGAAAGCGTCTTTTAATTTCATGGCTGCAGTCATCATCTGCAGTGATTTTGGAGCCCAGAAAAATAAAGCCTGTCATTGTTTCCATTGTTTCCCCATCTACTTGCCATGAAGTGATGGGTTCAGATGCCATGATCTTAGTTTTTTAAATGTTGAGTTTTAAGAGGGGGAAATGCAGATTCTCAAATACAGTCATAGACAGCTCTAAGGGAAACCCAAAACTTGTGCTATATCGCCACCTACTGAAAAACAAAAAAAGGCCTCTATCAACCTGATGAATTGATGCTGGGAAAGACTGAAGGTGGGAGAAGAAGGGGACTACAGAGGATGAGATGGTTGGATGGCATCACCAACTCAATGGACATGAGTTTGAGTAAGCTTCGAGAGTTGGTGATGGACAGGGAGGCCTGGTGCGCTGTAGTCCATGGGGTCACAAAGTGTCGGACACAACTGAGTGACTGAACTGAACTGAACTGAATTGTTAGGGCCTTTCCTGGTGGCTCAGACACTAAGGAATCTGCCTGCAATACCGGAGACCTGGGTTTGATCTCTGGGTCAGGCAGATCCCCTGGAGAAGAAAATGGCAACCCACTCCAGAATTCTTGCCTGGAGAATCCATGGACAGAGGAGCCTGGAGGGCTACAGTCCATGGGATCGCAAAGAGTTGGACACGACTGAATTGTTAGTTAGAGTCAAGTGAAAAAGATTTACCTACAAAATAAAAATTTTTGCTACTCCAAATGCATCAGTAGAGGAACAACTCATAACCATTGTAGAAAAAAATGTGCAATATCTCAAAAAGAAAATGACAATTCTCCAGAAAATACACTTAAAGTCACAGAATACTGTGGTCTAACTGTTGTTGTTGTTCAGTCAGTCAGTCATGTCTGACTCTTTTCGACCCCACGGGCTGCAGTGTGCCAGGCTTCCCTGTCCTTCACCAACTCTCAGTTTGCTCAAACTCATGTTCATTGAATTAGTGATGCCATCCAACCATCTCATCCTCTGTCATCCCCTTCTCATCCTGCTATTCAGAGAATTCAATGCTATATAGAGAATTCAAAATAGCTGTCATGAAGAAACTCAATGAGCTACAAGAAAACTCAGAAAGGCAATTCACATTCAGTGATGTCAGGAATAAAACTAATGAACAGGAGAAATACTTTGCCAAAGAGATTGAAACTATAAAAAGAAAGCAAAGAGAAATTCTGGAGCTGAAGAACTCAATAAGTAAAGATAAAGAATAAATAAAGATAAAGAATGAATTAGAAAGCATTGGAAATAGAGCAGACCATTTGGAAGAGAGAACTAGTGAGCTCAAAGATAGAAATACAGAAATGAAACAGGTAAAGGAGGAGAGGAAACTAGGATACAAAGAAAAATAAAGAAAGAAATTCTATGACAAGTATTAAACTCCATTAGGAAGGGTAACATAAAGATAACAGGTATTTCAGAAGGAGAAGGAAGGGAGAAGGGAGCAGAGAATTTATTGAAATAACAGGTGAGAACTCCCCATATCAAGGGAAAGAAATGGTTATACAAGTCCATGAAGCTAAGAAAACATGTAACTGTCTCAACCCAAAAGACCTCCTAAAAGGAATCTCCATAAGGCTATCAGCAGATTTCTCAGCAGAAACTACACAGAAGTTTTACACGTCTCCTTCATCTTTCTGTGCTCTGAATGCATATGTTAACACCCTTCATTTTTAACTAGGTCAAAACACTGTCTGCAGTAAAGCATACTCTGATTGTAACCTTCCTTTCCCAATACACTCCTTCTCACCCTCCCTTATCCGGTCACTCTTCATTCACCACATTCACTCATGCGTTCAGTCACTCAATCATTCAGTTATTCATTCCCTCATTCAGTCATTACCCAATCACCACTTTCACTGGGCCTGTTCCCCATGGGACATAATCTGCTACTCCTTCCAGAGGATACAGAAGTGTTAGAAACACGGCCCACGCATCAGGGAGTTACATGTATTAGACGAGACAAACGTGGATGCTTATGCTCGTGTCCGGGATGAAAAGCGGCTGCAGTAGAGGGATGATCATGAGATTCGAAGAGGAGGACTTCAGGCAGCAGCTGTCCCTGCGGTGGGCAGGGTCTCCCTCCAGTGTGGCCACAGGGGCAGACATGCCATGTGATGCCGGGCACATGCTCCTCCCCCACGGCAGTCGTGGTGTCTGGGGAACGTGCCAATTTAATTGACTCTCGCCTCCTCAAGATCCAAGCTGCAATTATGTGATCTTGTTATGTGGCTTGAAACAAACACTTCAAGGAAGGAGGGTGGCAATGAGTTATCAGGATGGAAATTTAATAAGGACAGGCATAACTATATAAAAGCTATTCAGGCACGTTCCTTGACCCTAATTTTCTGGATCTGATACAAGTCACTTTTCAATCTGAAGCTTTTGGAACCACAATGCTGGAAGGCTGCACTGCATCTTTTTAAAAAAATGAATTTATGTTCTGCTGTCTACCTGAAATATTTTCAGAGCCCTTTTGTATCTCTCGGTATATGTGTGGAGGTGGTACGTGTATGTGTGTGTTGTGGGAAGAGGCATGTAAGCAAAAACAATCTGGTTTCTTTTTAAATGTCTTCAGGCTTCCAGTCTTTGAAGCAATTATTTTTACATCTAATCAATATTAAGAAAAAAATATTTCACAATAGTTTTGCTTCGTCACAGCCATTCAGCTCACCAAGTCCTTATTCTGTCTTCCCCAAACAGATAATAAATTCAGATAATGATCCACTCCCTATTATTTTCTCCCTCTGTGATGTGATCTTCATCAAATATTGATTATGCACACTACCTGTTGTAAAAGTTGTCAAACTTTATCCTCAGTTTATACAAACTTTACACAGTTGTGAGGCACAACTGCAGCACTTCCAGTAATAAGCTCACTACACTTTTCCTTTAGCATGTCTTTTTCTTTATGATTACGTTCATTTTTATCAATGTACAATAACTGATTGTAACTTTCAACTTGAAAGATGTTTGGCTGACCTCCTTGTGTTATACTTGCTTTCATAGACAGAATCTTTGGAAAACTTATGTATTAACATATTGCTCAGTCAGTTTACAGACACTTACGAGACCCTACCAGGTGCTAGGCACTGTATGCTAAGCCATTGGTATCTTCTGATTCAAAGTCCTTTGGAAGTTCCACTTAATTTCCAAAAATGAAAAAATCTTAATAAAAAAATAGCGTGTTAAGTCCCTTCAGTTGTGTCCAACTCTGTGATCCCAGGGACTGTAGCCCGCCAGGCTCCTCTGTCCATGGAATTTTCCAGGCAAGAATATTGGAGTGAGTTGCCATTTCCTCCTCCGGGGGATTTTCCCCGACCCAGGGATCAAAGCAGCCTCTCATATATCTCCTGCGTTGGCAGGTAGGATCCTTACCACTAGTGCCAACACTATAACCGGAAGATTTTAAGAGCAAGCTTAAAAGCTAGTTTCTTGGAATCCACCATGTGTAAAATTAAAATGGAACCAAGTTTTAACTATCTTTGGGGAAATTTCAGAGGATAAGTATAGAAAAGAAACTAGAAAACTCTTGTAGGGCTAGAGCACCTTTTATAGATACCTGGGTTCATAAACACTCCAGCACTGTTTCTCACAGCAATGTTGACACATCTTTCTAATGAGTCCTGCTTCCTCTTCTCATTCTGCAAAATAGCCAGCAGCTGTGTTATTCTAAGGATGACATTCAGCTGTAAACACCAAAAGCAAAGAAAGACAAAAGAAATCTAGATAGTCTGTCATGAATACCTGAGGAAATTTTAAATTTTCTAGTAACACTAACTTTGCTTTATCTTCTAACTCTTATAATTTTTTACCGTCTTTTAAACTCAAAGTGATAAATTGTACTTAAAACAAAAATAAATTGCTTTGAAATTTTTAATCCATTCTTCATGATAAGGTTTTACCAGAGCAATAGACAATGTGAAGAGATGGAGAAAAAGGAAAATAAGGAGATGTTTTATAATTTTCCAAGATACACAAATGAGCACTCTATTACTATAATTACACCAAATTTTAATCCAATGAATTCTCTAATTTACAACTTTTTTGAGTATTTAAATGGGAAATTATCTGTGTATGATTATTCCTGCTCAAGCTCTTCATGAAATAATTGCATATATGTTCATCTTTTACATCTTTATAGCCATGGCATGTGCTCAAGGTGCACTTAAAAAGAGGTCATCTAAGTTTGTCTGTAAAATCCCCCCACATTAGACAACACATTAGATAAGGAAATGGTTTGAAGACTGTTTTCTGTAGAGCTCCACGGCTTCTCAAACGTGCCTCTCTGCCATCTCAAAGAGGGAGAGTCAGAGAGAGAGGAGAGTTATCACTGCCCTCTACTCCTCAGAGTAGAGTAATTTTACCTGCTTTATACAGCAGAGGAAACATGGGATTTTCTTTGAAAGTGTTCAAAAAATAGTATTTTGTTAAAAGAAAAATTTGGAAACCATTAGGTTAATGTATTGTGCAGATACTAATCACTTTTAAATATAAGTGAATTACCTGCAGACGACAACATAGAAAGAAATGAGTATCTAAAAAAGATATCAAGAATAGATGTTCTAGTTCATAACTAGAAAACATGTTTATCTAGTTGGCCTGTGTGTATCTTAGTTGCTCAGTAATGTCCAACTCTTTGGGACCCCATGGACTGTAGCTCGCCAGTTTCCTCTGTCCATGGAATTCTCCAGGCAAGAATAGTCGAGTGGGTTGTCATTTCCTTCTCCAGGGGATCTTCCCTGACCCAGGGATCGAACTGGGGTCTCCTGCATTGCAGGCAGATTCTTTACTATCTGAGCTACCAGGGAAGTCCTAGTTGACCTACCATTTACAAATAAGAAGATGACTATTTAAAAATTAAGCATATAGATGAAAGGTATTGATGTGCAAAAATCAGAAAACTTTTGGCTTGTGGCACTATTCTAAAATGATCAAGAATGATTGGTGTCTCTCCATTGAAGCTCCTGGCAATCAGGTTTCAGTTAGGGATACAGAACCCCAGGGTTAGGGATTCTGAAGGGATGGGAAAAAGAATATTATGCAAACGAGCTTTTACACATTTACAATTGGATGTAGATGATGACTTCAGTTTGAACTCTATTTTAAAATGGTTGCTTTAGTGATATTTGAAGATGTGCTTAGGACTTTTTCTATCACTATAAAGTACTTTAGCCTTCCATGATATTTTTTATTTCTGAATGTAGCATCAGACATATACAAAATTTTCAGCTGAATATAGGTTTCCATGAAATTAAAAATAAATAGCATCAGTCCTTTTATGCAGTAGGAAAATCTTGATGAAATTCTTTTATTTTCCATGCTGACCTGTGAAGACTGAGAAGCATGACCATTGTATAGAGTTTAACAGGCACAAAATCTATTTTTGCCCTCTAAGGCCCTTTCTGATACTCAAGCTTATGATTGAGTTGGGAGTCATTTTAAAGGGAAATGAAGCAAAATGGTGTAAATGGAACCTGCAAAAGTTTAAAGAAATGAACACATTCCTAAGTGACTTGGCAGAGAAAATAGGCAACAGTGACCCCAAACTGCTTTCAGCTAAAACTTTTTTAGCACGTGTTCTCAAAGAGTGTGACAAGCTTAAATTTCTAATCAATAAGTAGTAGGTGGCTCAGATGGTAAAGAATCTGTCTGCAATGCAGGAGACCGGGTCCAATCCCTGGGTCAGGGAAGAGCTCTTGGAGAAGGAAATAGCAACCCATTCCAGTATTCTTGCCTGGAGAATTCCATGGATAGGAGAGCCTGACGAGCTACAGTCCATGGGGTTGCAAAGAGTCAGACATGACTGATCGACTAACACATGTTGCTTTTTTACTTCTATCTCTCTGATTTAATACTGAAGTTATTTATGTCCAACATACAAACAATACATATTCTAGTAAATATATTCTTATTAAAGCAGGCCAAGGGTAAAATATGTGATGCCCTCCCTACACAAAATCATCTATAATTTAGAAATTGAAATGTTCCCAGACAGAGGCAGCTATAATTCCCTTACATCAATCACAGGAAAGTGTTGAAGTTCCCAACAGAAATATGACACATAAAAGGCAAAGTGTTATTATTAGCATAGGAATTAATAAGCTGCATCAGAGAATGCCTCTTATCCTCCACAGAGAAACCTCTCCTATAAAGGAAAAATAAACCATTTGCAAATGTAAATAGAACTGTGCTTAGTTTTGAAGTTTGTAGTGTCCATATTCAAAGGAGGAAATTACATGAAGGCCAGTCACTTTTTGACTCCATCTGTGAAAAATATCCTGAAATGCCTCTTATACAATAAGCAATAATGATATAAAATCCCACTTGTAGCAGCATGCTGAAAAAGATGATGTCAAATAGAAGCATTGCATCACAAGCATCTCAAATTTTTCAAAATGTAGACATCTATGATGAAAGTATAATGGAAAGGGATTCTGATAGGAAAAGGGTGAAATGAAGAAAAATGAAAAATTTATTTAATATAAATTCATTTGTTCTATTTTACAGCAACTAAATTATTTTCAATGTTATCACATGGTAATAAATTAAACTATTTGATTTCATGTAAATTCAAAGAAAAAGATGAAAGCACAAACCAACCTAAGGGAAAAATGGCTATGGTAGTTTATTAGAAATTTTCTAGCCATTAACAAGCTCCATTGAATCAGTAAGAGTTCAAGTAAGAATTAAAAAAGACAAAAACCATCTGTGTCTAGCAAAAAGATTACCCGAGTTGAGAGGTATCAATATCCAAGCAAAATAAGAATTCCAGTAGGAATCTGTTCACATTCCTGCTTTTCTTCTTTGAGCTGTGGATGCTGGTATCCTTTAAAGCAGCACCTATATAGCAGAGGTATGGGTAACAATATATAAACTGAATTACTTTGCTGTATACCTGAAACTAACTCAACATTGTTAATCAATGATACTCCAACATAAAATAAAAGACATTTAAAAAAGAAACCTATGGAATTGGACAGTAAATCAGTATTTATCTATTCAAAGAGCCACCAGCAATCATAAATACTCATAATCTTGGATCGAGTATTAGATTGTGGCTTAAAGCTCCAAGTACAGGGTAGCATGGCTGAGTGGTCTAAAGCACTAGATTAAGGTTCTGGTCTCTTTGGGGGCATAGGTTTGAATCCCACTACTGCCAAGTGATTTTTTAAATAGTCCAGGCCAAACAGCCAGGACTGTGCTGGTCCTGCCACTTTAAGACAGTTTCTAGGACTTTCTTGGTGGCTCAGATTGTAAAAAATCTGCTTGCAATGAAGGAGACCTGCAGTCAATCCCTGGGTCAGAAAGATCTCCTAGAGAAGGGAACGGATACTCTCTCCAGTATTCCTGCCTGGAAAATTCCATAGACAGGGGACCCGGAGGGCTACAATCCATGAGATTGCAAAGAGTCAGACAAAACTAACACTTGAAACTCCAAACCTACACTTAACTATTTAGATACAACAATCAAATGTAGCACGTGATTCCTTATTTGAGCCTGGTTTGGAATAAAACACATGTAAAAATACCTATGGAATAAATTTATTTATTTATGGAAAAAAGAAAATTTAAACATCCTGTTAATTAGAAAACTATGTTCGGTGAATAGTCCTTTTTTATATATGATACTTTCATAATTAATATTTTATAGGCACATGTGAAGCAAGACTCTCTGAATATTATATCTTTTTTTCCAGAAGAGGAAATAGAAATGCAAGCTACAGGTGAAAGTTTATTTGTGCTTAGTCGCTCCATCATGTCTGACTCTTTGTGACCTCATGGACCGCAGTCTGCCAGGCTGCTCTGTCCATGGGGATTCTCCAGGCAAGAATACTGGAGTGAGTTGCCATGCCCTCCCCCAGGGGATCTTCCAGACCCAGGTATGGAGCCCAGGTCTCCTGCATTGCAGGCAAATTCTTTACCATCTGAGCCGCCATTTATTTAGATATTGAAAAAGAAACAAGCACACAAATTAAATCTTGGGAAATTTGTCATTAAGAAATATGAAAAAGTAAACACCTATCATAATTATTCCAAGAACACCGTGACAGAGAACATTTTACAATAGATTTTCACACATTTTAGTTGGGAGTTGTAGCAATAATTATCAGTGTAATCTTAGGTAACTCAAGTAACCTTTCTAGTTTCTTTCTCTAAAAACTGAGGGAGTTAAAGCAAATGACTTGAAAAGCACTTTCAAATCTCAACATTCTACTGTTTTATTTTACAATAAGGGGAAGGAAAAGGAAAATTCAAAAATAAACATTCCAAATCACTTTTAAATTCTCTTTATTTTTACTTTTTGTAGGAAATATGGCTTTAAAAATTTAACTTTATTAGATTACCTGTAATTTTTTTTAGATTACATCTAATTTTAACACATAAAATCTACTGATGACCCTGGAATTATGTAACACGTACTATTATTCTTTAGAGAAAATTACTTCAAAAGACTTTTATCATGTTAGTGTCAAAACAAACTGTCTATTCTTAAAGATCAAGAAAACCAATCAGCAGTCATGGTCAAAATTTTACTCTTGGAAAATATTTCTCTCCCAAGTTGGAGTATAAAAAATATATAATTTCTAAAATGGTTTTCAAATGGCCTCTTGCTCCCATTTTTAAGTTCTCTTCTACCTGGAAAGAATGGACCTCATCTCTCCAAGCTGGAGTTATTAATAAATAACCTTTATTAGTAATTCCTGATGTAACATAAAATCAAATAAAAGCCAGAACAGAAGTTAATGTTATAACTTATTACAAGAGTTGTAAAGAAAGTGACCTTGCTAGAAGGAATGTAAAGATGGGAATGGAAAATACTCTATGCTTTTTCATTCAATAGGATCTGAGCCCTTGATCCACATGGTCTCCTCAATCCTAGACGCTACATTTTTTATTTACTGTCAGAATTCAACAAGGGAGAGTACCAAGAGGTACTCAGGTGACAAAGAGAGTTACCTGAATGCCGAATGTGACATGCTCTCTTCTTGACTGCTGGTCCATTGACACATGGACTCAGGCAACAGCCTTAGCTGATAGTTTGACAAGATGCATGCTGCAGACTCTGGTATAACTGTTCAGTTTTGAGAAACAGGATGTCTAACCTTGGTTAGATGGGAGTACAGAGACAATAAGCACAAATTCCTTAAGTTGGTCTTTAAAAGGAGTGATAAGTGGAGTCACTCATACTTCCATGCCTTTATTTCTGGAACAATGTTGGGGACTTGGCATTACATAAAGTTCTATGATTGCAGAAGCACTTCTGGATGATGACTGATGACTATGACCAGTGGATCCATGATCATAGACCCTTTCCCACACCTTTTTTTTTTTTTTTTTACTGTGCAGTGATGTTCTTGGTTGATATGATGTTTTACAAGATCCTGTGACAAAGGGTCAAATGTTCCATAAACCCCTGGATAGAGGTACTAACCAAAGTCTCACATACAGAAAATTCAAAATCATATTCAGCTTGCTTATCTCTTCCAGTCATGGTCAATCACTGACTTAAGGCAGTCAGTTTGCATCAAAAGACTAGCAGTCTTCTCAGGAGAAATGTGCCATACTGGGAGCTCAACATTACCCTCTGTTGCTGGTATGTTATGGGCAGTTGGCAGAGCCAGTAACTAGATGGCTTTTGGAAGGGCACAAGGCACATCGGTGAGTGTATGCATGGTCTCCATCTCTGTCAGCATGGCCACTTCATTCATGTGCCCATAGTGCCAGCAGCCCTAAGATGCAAATGCTGTTTTATGTCAACTCAACAAGGCATTTAATCTATGTGTTTATTTTTGTGCCTCTTGATTGCAAGTGGTCTTTTACAACATTAGGCATTTACATGTGATATAAAGATTTCTATACTTTGTATCCATTCTCATACATTCATCCGTACACCTCTGTTTCCAAATTTCCAAGTTTTTCTTTTGTTACTACTAACTAGCTGGCCAGATCCCTTGCTACTGCTCACATCAGTTCAGTTCAGTTGCTCAGTCCTGTCAGACTCTTTGCAACCCCATGGACTGCAGCATGCCAGGCTCCCATGTTGATCACCAACTCCCAGAGCTTGCTCAAACTCATATCCACTGAGTCCATGATGCCATCAAACCATCTCATCCTCTGCCGTCCCCTTCTCCTCCTGCCTTCAATCTTTCCCAGCATCAGGGTCTTTTCTAATGAGTCAGTTCTTCACATCAGGTTGCCAAAGTACTGGAGCTTCAGCTTCAGCATCTGTCCTTCCAACGGATATTCAGGACTGATTTCCTTTACGATTGACTGGTTTGATCTCCTTGCAGTCCAAGGGACTCACAGGAGTCTTCTCCAACACCACAGTTCAAAAGCATCAACTCTTTGGTGCTCAGCTTTCTTTATGGTCTGACTCTCACATCCATACACGACCAGTGGAAAAGCCACAGCTTTGACTAGATGGATCTTTGTTACTTCTCACATATTCTTGCACATTTTAAACAGTGATCACTTATCTGCCCACAGAAAATAAAAAAGAATAGGTACATTGCTCATAATACAGCTCAGAGGGAGGATTTCATCTGTCACTGTCTTTACAGGACATTCATTAGTGAGGGTATAATGCATCTTCCACTGCCCACTTTCAGTTTGTACCCACATATCAAGATGACCTATCCATGACCCAAAAAGCTTGGTCTACTGGGTCATTTCCTTCTCCTTTAGCTGATCATAAGTGATTTCCCATATAGCCTGAGGAATGAGCCAAGAGAGAGCTGCTGACGTAACTGTCATGGAGGACATGGAGATTCGGAATATTTGTTGGCAACTTCTTATGCCAACTGGCATAAACTGCTACAACAGTATTCCCAAACTGGACTATTCCATCTCAAGGAAGCAAAGACTCCTACCAGGATTTGTACTAGTATATGGGTTTTTTATTGCTGTGAAGTAAGTTACCACAGAATCCATTTCTTACAACATATGCCTATGATCTCAGTTTCTATGGACCAGGAGTTGGCAATGTTGGCAGAGTCTCCTATTCAGAGTGTCGCCAGGCTGGACTTTCTGTGTCCTCTGGTTATATCTTCATCTTTAAGCTCCATTCATGAAATATGTGCTTTGAAACCCCTCCAGTGGTGGGCAGAATTCGTTTACCCAGAACCCTGTGACTGAGGGTTCTCTTTTCTTGCTGTTGGCTGGGGTGCACTCCCAGTTCCGGGAGAGTACTCTCAGGGATTTTGTCCTCTCCAGAGGCAGTTCTCAGCATGGACTTTTTTATTCTCCAAGGCCAGCAGAAGAATGTCTCTACTTCAAATCCCCTCTTTCTAAGGACTCACCTGATTTGATCAGGTTCATCCAGGATAATCTCCCTTTTGATTAACTCAAAGCCAGATGATTTAGAACCCTAATAACACCTGCAAATCATTCCACCTTTGTCATATTACATACTCTAATCAAGGAAGTAACTATTTCAACTGTCCACACCCAGTGGGAGGGCATAACACAGAGTGTGCACCTCAGGGGATAGGAGCCTTAGGACCATCTCGGAGCTCTTCCCACTACATGTATCAGTCACAGTCACTCCTTTATTCCTCTAATCACCAATCAATGATGTCCGCCTTAATCAGGTCCATGAAACTAACTGCTGATTATTCTAATTTTCAATCTCTCAACATGCCATGCATATTCAAGCAGTTGTAGGTAGTGCTAAAAAGTACTAGGAACTGATCTTGTTGCCAAGGATATTTTTGCATTAACACAGTGAGGTCACTAATGTGCCCATTTTGCTAAGTGCATCAAAGTAAACCTGTTACCAGTGAGGGGGTGATATGACTCAGTCAGTTATTTCAACAAGAGATAATGTGACAGATTGGTACCAGCAGGATAGAGTGCTTTGAAGAGAATTATAGCACAAAGTAAATATGTTTTGATGAAGATAGAAAGGTCTCTAAATGTCTGGGACCTACAGGCTCTGAGATGAAGAGGGACATAAATAAAGATGAAAGCATACAAAACTTCAAACGATGCTTTGTATTGTCTACAAAAGCATTATTACCATAAGAATTTAGTCGTAAGTTAAAAAATAATTTAGCATTGAGAGTGTGGCATTTCCTTCTCCAGGGGATCTTCCCAACCTAGGGATCAAACTCATTTCTCTTAGTCTCCTGCATTGGCAGGTGAGTTCTTTACCACTAGCACCACCTGGGAAGCCCATATAGAGTAATTTTAATCTACATCAAAGTAGAAGTTATTAAATTTGAAGTGTCTTAATTAGAAAAGCACATTCTAAGACCAGATAGCAAACAACCAAAAGTCTCTAATGCTTTGGCTTCCATTTCAAATCTGTACACTAAGGAATTCATCAGTAAATATGAGGAATATTAAATAAATTATTCACTAGTTGAATAATTTCAGAATATGTAAATTGGTTATCCATTGTACAGGTGTCTTTACCCTATTGTATGAATGTGTTTATGAACCAAGTGAGGCTGGCAGTTGTGTTTTATACCTTTGGAGTCTGTGCAGCTCACAATTCCTTTTTTTGCTATTGTCATCCACCATGTGAGAGGATTATGTTGTGCCATCCAATCAGAATGTTAATTGATGACACTGAAAGAATATTGTCCTATTAGCTTCTGAATAAACTAGCAAGATGCTACTCAGAATGCATTAAAGGAAAGAGAGAGGGGAGTTCAAATTTACAGTAACAGTTGAACTCTTTTTGAAATCTTTTCCTGGTAGATTTCTTTGGAGTGTGGCATACTTTTAGAACTCAAGAGCTTTTAGGACTAACACCCAAAATAAGATGTCCTTTTCATCACAGGGGACTGGAATGCAGAAGTAGGAAGTCAAGGAACACCTGGAGTAACAGGCAAATTTGGCCTTGGAGTGTAGAATGAAGTAGGACAAAGGCTATCAGAGTTCTGCCAAGAGAACGCCCTGGTTAGAGCAAACACACTCTTCCAACAACACAAGATAAGACTCTACACATGGACATCACCAGATGGCCAAAACTGAAAGCAGGTTGATTATATTCTTTGCAGCCAAAGGTGGAAGAAGGTCTATAAAGTCAGCAAAAACAAGACTGTGGCTCAGATCATGAACTCCTTATTGACAAATTCAGACTTAAATTGAAGAAAGTGGGGGAAACCACTAGACCATTCAGGTATGAACTAAATCAAATCCCTTATGATTATACAGTGGAACTGAGAAATAGATTTAAGGGACTAGACAGAGTGCCTGATGAACTATGGATTGAGGTTCATGACATTGTACAGGAGACAGGGATCAAGACCATCCCCAAGAAAAAGAAATGCAAAAAAGCAAAATGGCTGTCTGAGGAGGCCTTACAAATAGCTGGGAAAAGAAGAGAAGCAAAAAGCAAAGAAGAAAAGGAAAGATATACCCATTTGAATGCAGAGTTCTAAAGAATAGCAAGGAGAGATAAGAAAGCCTTCCCCAGTGATCAGTGCAGAGAAATAGAGGAAAATAATAGAATGGGAAAGACTAGAGATCTCTTCAAGAAAATTAGAGATAACAAGGGAACATTTCATGCAAAGATGGGCTCAATAAAGGACAGAAATGGTATGGACCTGACAGAAGCAGAAGATATTAAGAAGAGGTGGCAAGAATATACAGAAGAACTGTACAAGAAAGATCTTCATGACCCAGATAATCACGATGGTGTGATCACTTACCTAGAGCCAGACAACCTGGAATGTGAAGTCAAGTGGGCTTTAGGAAGCATCACTATGGACAAAGCTAGTGGAGGTGATGGAATTCCAGTTGAGCTATTTCAAATCCTGAAAGATGATGCTGTTAAAGTGCTGCACTCAATATGCCAGCAAATTCGAAAAACTCAGCAGTAGCCACAGGACTGGAAAAGGTCAGTTTTCATTCCAATTCCAAAGAAAGGAAATGCCAAAGAATGCTCAAACTACTGCACAATTGCACTCATCTCACACGCTAGTAAAGTAATGTTCAAAATTCTCCAAGCCAGGCTTCAGCAATACATGAACCATGAACTTCCTGATGTTCAAGCTAGATTTAGCAAAGACAGAGGAACAAGAGATCAAATTGCCAACATCCACTGGATCATCGAAAAAGCAAGAGAGTTCCAGAAAAACATCTATTTCTGCTTTACTGACTATGCCAAAACCTTTGACTGTGTGAAGCACAATAAACTGTGGAAAATTCTGAAAGAGATGGGAATACAAGACCACCTGACCTGCTTTTTGAGAAACCTGTATGCAGGTCAGGAAGCAACAGTTAGAACTGGACATGGAACAACAGACTGGTTCCAAATAGGAAAAGGAGTATGTCAAGGCTGTATATTGTCACGCTGCTTATTTAACTTATATGCAGAGTACATCACGAGAAACACTGGGCTGGAAGAAGCACAAGCTGAAATCAAGATTGCTGGGAGAAATATCAATAACCTGAGATATGCAGATGACACCACCCTTATGGCAGAAAGTGAAGAAGAACTAATGAGCCTCTTGATGAAAGTGAAAGAAGAGAGTGAAAAAGTTGGCTTAAAGCTCAACATTCAGAAAACTAAGATCATGGCATCTGGTCCCATCACTTCATGGCAAATAGATGGGGAAACAATGGAAACAGTGGCTGACTTTATTTTTGGGGGCTCCAAAATCACTGCAGATGGTGACTGCAGCCATGAAATTAAAAGACGCTTACACCTTGGAAGGAAAGCTTTGACCAACCTAGACAGCATATTAAAAAGCAGAGACATTACATTGCTAACAAAGGTCCGTCTAGTCAAGGCTATGGTTTTTCCAATAGTCATGTACGGATGTGAGAGTTGTACTGTGAAGAAAGCTGAGTGCCGAAGAATTGATGCTTTTGAACTGTGGTGATTGAGAAGACTCTCGAGAGACCCTTGGACTGCAAAGAGATCCAACCAGTCCATCCTAAGGCAGATCAGTCCTGGGTATTCATTGGAAGGACTGATGTTGAAGATGAAACTCCAATCCTTTGGCCACCTGATGTGAAGAGCTGACTCATTTGAAAAGACCCTGATGCTGGGAAAGATTGAGGGCAGGAGGAGAAGGGGACGACAGAGGATGAGATGGTTGGATGGCATCACCCACTCAATGGACATGAGTTTGGGTAAACTCTGGGAATTGGTGATGGACAGGGAGGCCTGGCATGCTGCATTCCATGGTGTCACAAAGAGTCAGACACAACTGAGCAACTGAAATGAACTGGACTGAAGCCTTTTCATGGTAGATTTCTTTGGAGTGCAGCATACTTTGATCTAGGACTTACTTTCTCATGAGTGACTTTCTCATAGTAACTTCTCATGAGGTACAAGGTTTTGATTTCTCACCTTCTTCTTACCTGAAAGGCATTTGATATTAATTAAAAATAAATATGTTTAAGTTAAAAGAAAAATTGCCAAGCTATTTTCCAAGCTGGTTGTATGAGTTCACATTCCCATCAGTGGTGTCAGCAAGTTCCAATTTCTCTTCATAATCACCGGTACTTTGAACAGTCAGTCTCTTTAAGTTCAGATATCCCAATAGGTGTGTAGTGATATCTCAATATAGCTTTAATTTGCATTTCTCTGAATTACAAAAGATATTGAGGATCTTCCTATGTACTTATTTGCCATCTGCATTTCTTCTTAGGTAAGTGTCTGTCTAAATATTTTTCCCCATTTTTCGTGGGAAGGGTGAGCTTGTTTTCTTCTTACTGAGATTTGAATGTTCTTTAATATTTTGGACAAAAACAACTTACATATGTGACTGCAGATATTTTCTTCCAGTCTGTGGTTTGTCTTTTCAGTAAGAACCAGGACTTATGTGGTAAAACTTCTCACAACTGGATGAGTCTTGGGGACATTATGGAAGTAACACATAGGTGTATTTTCACATGGAAGAGAGGTGAATTGTTATATGCCCGTGGGAAAGACTACAGTAGGTTGTATTTCCAAAAGATGATCATCCTGATCTTATTTCCACTCAATATGCTATTCTTACAATGAGACTGTTACACTCCTACTCTAAACAGCTGGGTCTTTTTCCAACCACTCTGAACCTGCTGGACTTTTGTGACCTTCTCAGCCAATAGCAGAGGGGAGAAGAAACACTATGTGATGATTTCTGGGGGTTGATCATAAAAATGCCATGCATCTAGGTTTGCTTTTTGAGAAGCCTTGTTCTTAGCAACCACTTGGGCATGCTCTGAGGAACCCCGAACTAGCCACTCAGACAGACCACAGAGAAAGGTCACATGCAGATATTCTATCTGAAAGCTCACCCGAGATCTAAGATGACTTGATCATAAACCCTGAAACATGAGTGAAAACACCACCATATTCTTCCACTCACCATCTATCAAGTTAGCTCAGCCTTCGAGACTTCCCAGCTAAGGCCTCAGAGACAAGTTGTTCTTGATGTGTGTTATTCTTATTCTTGACCCACAGAACCATGAGTATAATGAAAATATTGTTTTACACCACTAAATATGGAATAATTTTTTTACATAGCCATAGATAATTAATAAACTTTGAAATAATTTTGAAAAACTAACCAAGTACATATTTTAACATAATTCATTTCCTATTTCTTATAATTATGAAGGTTTTCCTAAAGTTCTGAGATATGACCAATATACTTGTCATGTATTTGAAAAATACATGAGCATATTTTTCTTTAGCAATATAGGAAAATTTGCATTTTTTATTTTTCTTCATGAACTCAGACTTCTCTCACAATTCTTTTACAATTATCATACTAATGTAACATATGGTACTTTCAATAATTTATTTTTGACAGCATTTTGGAGCATTAAAATTTGACACTTTGATAAATAGGCTTAAATTGCACCGATTCCACCTACTCACATTGCTAGAGAGGTTTTTGATTATTTGATTACTTGTGTAGTTAACATCTTCCATTTGGTGGAATCAAAGGATATTTTTAAAAATTTCACAGATATTGTTGACTTATGGCACAGTAAGATTCTAATTTACTAACATGTATAGTACTCGTCCTTTATCTCATATGGGTTTCTTTGAGAGTCTCTTGTCCCTTAAGGCTGAAGTGACTGGATTCAGTAGAGTCAGTCTCTTACTGGGGCTCTCTTAAGTAAGGACAGTGCAGTTCATTTGACACCCATTTCTATCTGGAAGACCCAGCATCTCTAATCAAAGCTTTACTACAGAAAAGATCCAGATTATCTGTTACCACACAGTGATGGCTCTAGGCCAGGGTGAACATGTCTTCCTTTGCTTCAATTTCCATCATCTGTGGAGAAGGTGATGGAAATGCTCTGGGTTCAGTAAGAACTAAATAAAACAGAACACAACAAAAAACCTCAAAATGTAATTATTAAGCCAAAATGATTAGTGAATATGCATCAAGACTTTCTGTTTTGGGGCTCCAAAATCACTGCAGATGGTGACTGAAGCCATGAAATTAAAAGATGCTTACTCCTTGGAAGGAAAGTTATGACCAAACTAGACTGCACATTAAAAAGCGGAGACATTACTTTGCCAATAAAGTCTGTCTAGTCAAGGCTATGGTTTTTCCAATGGTCATGTATGGATGTAAGAGTTGGACTGTGAAGAAATCTGAGCACTGAAGAATTGATGCTTTTGAACTGTGGTGTTGGAGAAGACTATTGAGAGCCCCTTGGACTGCAAGGAGATCCAACCAGTCCATCCTAAAGGAGATCAGTACTGGGTGTTCACTGGAGGGACTGATGCTGAAGCTGAAACTCCAATACTTTGGCCACCTCATGCGAAGAGTTGACTCATTGGAAAAGACCCTGATGCTGGGAGGGATTGGGGGCAGGAAGAGAAGGGGACAACAGAGGACGAGATGGCTGGATGGCATCACTGACTCGATGGACATGAGTTTGAGTAAACTCTGGGAGTTGGTGATGGACAGGGAGGCCTGGTGTGCTGTGATTCATAGGGTTGCAAAGAGTCGGACACGACTGAGCAACTGAACTGAACTGAACTGATCCCAAAGAGATTGGGAGAAAAACATTTCTAACTTGGCTCTGCTGAAGAAAAATATTTCAATTCAATGTTCCTTTACTAATTTTAAATTTTCAGATAACTTTATAGACCCTAATAAAATAAGACTAAAAGGATATGCTAAAAAAAAAAAAAGACTCCAGTTTTATCTTTAGACCCAATGACTAAGAGTGAAGCTGAACACAGTTAATAAGAGACCTCTGAACAGATGCCAAAACTTCTAGATGTTGAACTCTGTGTGAATTTTAATTTTCTACTAAATTAAAACTTTGATCTTGGTTCTGAAACCACATTTCTGATACACATGACAGTCTCTCCAAGCTTAGACTTGACTGCCTGCAAGACTGGCTAGGGAACGTGGAGAGAGCTAGGGTCCCATCCTCTTTGTAAACTGAGAGCCTTAGAATCAGCTTTGGAAGTATCAGCCTCCAGTGTTGGAAACCAAAGGACCTCCTTATCCTCAGAATTGGTTTTGTTTTTCTATTCTTTGTTTTAAATTTCTACAACTGAGAGTATGGGAACCCTAGGAGACTTCTGAAAAGGTTTTTGTTTTTTTTCCTGTGGCAAACATTCCTCGTTTTATTTGTGCTTCTGCCCCTCCAATTATTCTGCAGGGTGTCAGAGGTAACAGTGACATGCTGGAGCTGGTTCAAACAGCCTCAGGAGACAGACTGATAAACTTTTAAGAATTTTTGAGTTTGTTGTTAAAATATTGTTAACTTGGAATGGGTCATGCATGGCAGAAGTATTTCCACCACAGAAACTATCAGTTTTAGAAATACCTTGAGTAACAGGGTCACCTGATGGTAATAAGCCTAAACTTTTCCTACCCTACCACTCTTTCTGTCCCAGAACGAGTTTCCCTGAAATACAAAATAAGAAGTAATGTAATACTGATTCATTCTTAAAAGGAAAAAATGCAACTTTCTATATGCAACTCATCAAATTAAAATTCTCTACATGAGAGAATAATATATACTTGATCATAAATATCTGGATTCTAAAAATCTGGAAACACAAAAACTATTCAGTATTTTTTTGTATTATTTAGCGTGTTTAGAGAGTGAGATAGTTTGACTAATAAAAATACTATCATTTCTTAAAGTGACCTAAATGCCTAGATTTGAATTCCTAACTTAGAGGAAATCAAACACAAAAGCATATACTTAATAAAATTGTACAGCATACAACTTCATTTTGTGATGATTCAGATAGTTCTTCACTAAATAAGAATTCTGTCTGTGAGCAATGTATTTCATATTTTAAATGTTCGAAGATTACTAATGAGCAGAATGTCAGGGACAAAATATACACATGTATGTCACAAGCAGAGACATTACTTTGCCAACAAAGGTCTGTCTAGTCAAGGCTATGGTTTTTCCAGTGGTCATGTATGGATGTGAGAGTTGGACTGTGAAGAAATCTGAGTGCTGAAAAATTAATGCTTTTGAACTGTGGTGTTGGGGAAGACTCTTGAGAGTCCCTTGGACTGCAAGGAGATCCAACCAGTCCTTCCTAAAGGAGATCAGTCCTGGGTGTTCATTGGAAGGACTGATGCTGAAGCTGAAACTCCAATACTTTGGCCACCTCATGCGAAGAGTTGACTCATTGGAAAAGACCCTGATGCTGGGAGGGATTGGGGGCAGGATGAGAAAGGGATGACAGAGAATGAGATGGCTGGATGGCATCACCGACTCGATGGACATGAGTTTGAGTAAACCCCAGGAGTTGGTGATGGGCAGGGAGGCCTGGTGTGCTGCGATTCACGGGGTTGCAGAGTTGGACACAACTGAATGACTGAACTGAACTGAACTGATGTCACAAAGGTGATAGTGGAGAAATTCAGATTTTAAGGGAAGTCGCTGTTAGAGATATTCTGCCAATATTTGGAGGCACTTAGTACTCAATCATGGTGAGGGAAATGGCAACCCAGTCCAATATTCTTGCCTGTAGAATCCCATGAACAGAGATGCCTGGCCGACTACGGTTCATGGGGTCGCAAAGAGTCAGGCATGACTGAGCAACTGAAACACAGTACTTGATCAACCTAGCTTTTCAAAAATTTTTTCTCCATCCCATATATTCTAAATATGTATCACTCAAGGTTTCATGAGAAGAATAGAGATGCTATAAACATAATGGAGAAGAGGTTAATATAGGAGTAAGTGCTTAGTTAAATGATGAAGTTGCTGAGGGAGTAAAGGTTTGGAATACTGAGGCTGGATGGTTGGAAAGTCAGTCCAACACCTTAGGCTGGAGCATTGGACTGAGTGGGGGGGTCACTGCTTTTGGGAAAGTCAAGAGGCCCTGGCCACACAGCTCTATTACTCCGTCAGACATCTATGAAGCTACCATGTTTGGGCACCACAGTCTCCTGAGAATGGTTGTTTCTGGTTCACTTCCACATTCCAAATTTTTCAGGAGTTTCTGTCACTGGTAAACTACCATCCAGAGTCAAATAAGGAAGAGATTTTGAGAAACACAACTCCAGGACTTAGAATGGAATGATTGGTGGTTATCAAGCTGACCACATACAATATAGCATATGGCTTCCCTGGTGGCTCAGTGGTAAAGAATCTGCCTGCGAATGCAGGAGTCGCAGATTCAGTCCTTCGCTCAGGGAGATCCTCTAGAGAAGAAAATGGCAACTCACTCCAGTATTCCTGCCTGGGAAATCCCCATGGATGGAGAAGCCTGGTGGGCTACACTTCATGGGGTTGCAAAAGTTGGACATGATTTAGTGACTAAACAACAACAATCTAGCACAGCATCTGTATTAGCCATGGTTCTCCAGAGAACCAGATTCCGTAGGATATATATATGTATGGAAGGAGAACTTTCCCTTCCAGGACACAGCACATCCACACTCTTGCCCTCTTATACACACATTCTCAAAATTTTTATCAAATTTCCCCAAAAGAGATATGAAGAAAGAAGTCAGCCAGCACAGCAATTCTGAAACAACCTTTAAAAAGAAGAAAAAATGAATTAAACAAGGCATGGATATTTGTTTCTTTCATTTTAACAAACAAGGAAAAATAAAGGGGAAAAGATTAAAATTCAGAAAAGGATAAAACTCTCCCATTCTTATTGCTTCATGCTCCACCCTCCATTCACATCAAACTTGATTTTTCTTAAATTTTATCAGTCTGAATATTTATGTATCTTAGCTTGCAAATTGTTTCAAGAGCAGGTTCAGGGAAAGCTATTTAAAAGTGACAAAGCTCTCCTCACTCCACAGTGAGCAGGTCATGGTCACAGTTTCCTTCACCTCAAATTCCCACCCCATCATCTGTGCATTGGGCTTCTCTTGTGGCTCAGCAGGGAAAGAATCTGCCCGCAGTGCAGGAGACCTGGGTTCCATCCCCAGGTTGGAAAGACCCCCTGGAGGAGGGAAAGGCTACCAGCTCCAGTATTCTGGCCAGGAGAATTCCATGGGGTTGCAAAGAGTCAGACACAACTGAGCAACTTTCACTTCACTTCACCTCATCTGTGCATAACTTTATGTTTTTATCCCAGGTAACAGTAACACCTGGTGTTTTAAGGTAGTCCTTGACAACACTGAACTCTCTCCTTCTAGAGTCCAGTTGTTGTTCAGTCACTAAGTCCTGTCTGACTCTCTGCAACCCTATGGACTGTAGCCCACCAGGCTCCACTGTCCATGGGATTTCCCAAATGAGAATACTGGAATGGGCTGCCATTTCCTTCTCCAGGTAATCTTCCTGAACCAGGGACCGAACCCATGTCTCCTGCATTGGCAGGTGGATTCTTTACCGCTGAGCTACCTGGGAGGCCCTTAGAGCCTGGTACCAACCTCTGTGATGCCACACAGAGAGGCCAAGTCTGACGCTTCTGCCAGGAGGGGGCCAGCAGCTCAGCCCACCTGGGTGAGTTGCTAAAACAAGGAGACCTCTCTCCCATCTTTTCCCAGCTGAGGTTCCCACTGCACAAGAGAGATCCAGGAAAGGGAGATGTAAAACTTCTTATACAGTGGCAGAAGTGGTAACAGATCTCTCATTTAGGGGCAAATCAGATGGAACCCGAGACTTGGAGAACAAATGGCGTAAAGGAAAGGAAACAGAAAATAAAAGGGGGAGGCAGGAATGGAGGGAGAGGAGGACAAGGAGGAAGAGAAGAGTGAGGCAAAGAAGAAAAGGAAGAAAGCAAGATGCTGCTGTTTCTGCCACTGCATCCAGTGAAAGGCGAAGGAGAAAAGAAAAGATATATCCATCTGAATGCAGAGTTCCAAAAACTAGCAAGGAGAGATACAAAACCTTCCTCAGTGATCAATGCAAAGAAATGGAGCAAAACAATAGAATGGGAAAGACTAGAGATCTCTTTAAGAAAATTAGAGATAACAAGGAAAAACTTTATTGTGCAAAGATGGGCACAATAAAGGAACAGAAACTGTATGGACCTAACAGAAGCAGAAGATAAGAAGAGGTGGCAAGAATACACAGAAGAACTATACAAAAAAGATCTTCATGACCCAGATAATGATGATGGTGAGATCACTCACCTAGAGCCAGACATCCTGCAGTGTAAAGTCAAGTGGGCCTTAGGAAGCATCATTATGAACAAAGATAGTGGAAATGATGGAATTCCAGCTGAGTGATTTAAAATCCTAAAAGATGATGCTGTGAAAGTGCTGCACTCAATATGCCAGCAAATTTTTCATATTGAGTTTTCATTCCAACCCCAAAGAAAGGCAATGTGAAAGAATGTTCAAACTACCACACAAATGCACTTATCTCACACGCTAGCAAAGTAATGCTCAATCTTCTCCAGGGTAGGCTTCAACAGTATATGAACTGAAAACTTCCAGATTCAAGCTGGATTTAGAAAAGGCAGAGGAACCAGAGATCAAATTGCCAGCATCCACTGGATCATGGAAAAAGCAAGAGAATTCCAGAAAAACATCTGCTTCATTGACTACGATAAAGCCTTTGACTACGTGAACCACAAAAACTGTGGAAAATTTTTAAAGAGATTGGAATACCAGACCACCTGACCTGCCTCTTGAGAAATCTGTATGCAGGTCAAGGAGCAACAGTTAGAACTGGACATGGAACAATGGACTGGCTCCAAATTAGGAGAGGAGTGTGTCAAGGCTGTATATTGTTATCTTGCTTACTTATATGCAGAGTACCTCATACAAAATACCAGACTGGATGAAGCACAAGCTGGAATCAAGATTGCCAGGAGAAACATCAGTAACCTCAGATATGCAGATGACACCACCTTTATGGCAGAAAGTGAAGAGCCTCTTGATGAAGTGAAAGAGGAGAGTGAAAAAGCTGGCTTAAAACTCAACATTAAAAAAACAAAGACCATGGCATCTGGTCCCATCACTTCATGGCAAATAGATGGGGAAACAATGGAAACAGTGGCAAACTTTATTTTCTTCGGCTCCAAAATCACTGAAGATGGTGACTGCAGCCATGAAATTTAAAGACACTGCTCCTTGGAAGCAAAGCTATGACCAACCTAGACAGCTTATTAAAAAGCAGAGACAATACTTTACCGATAAAGGTCTGCCTAGACAAAGCTATGGCTTTTCCAGTAGTCATGTATGGATGTGAGAACTGGACCATAAAGAGAGCTGAGCGCTGAAGAATTGATGCTTTTGAACTGTGGTGTTGGAGGAAACTCTTGAGAGTCCCTTGGACTGCAAGATCAAACCAGTCCATCCTAAAGGAAATCAACTCTGAATATTCATTGAAAGGAGTGATGCTGAAGCTGAAACTCCAATACTCTGGCCACCTGATGTGAAGAACTGACTCATTTGAAAAGACCCTGATGCTGGGAAAGATTGAAGGTGGGAGGAGAAGGGGACGACAGAGGATGAGATGGTTGGATGGCATCACCGACTCAATGGGCATGAGTTTGAGCAAGCTCTGAGAGTTGGTGACAGGCAAGCCTGGCCTGTAGAAGCCCATGGGGACAAAGACTGGCATAAAGAGTCGGACAGGACTGATTCACTGAACTGATCCGCCCAGAGCGCTCACAGTTGAACCTGCCCAGTCTGGGAGCAGCCAGAGGCATCAGGCTACAGGCGCTGCCGCCCCGCCCCCGTAAGGCCCCACCTCCCTCCCTGGAAAGCCTGGTGCGCCGGATCTGCGGATCTGCAGCGTGGCAGGGCCAGCATGGGCACAGCCTCGGTGTCCTGGAAGAGAGCTTGGCCTCCCATCCTCCAGCCGCAGGCATCCTGTCACTGGCGGTATTGTTAGGGTGGCAGCTTCAGAGGCACTTGCGTGCCTGGTGATGGGGGGCCTCCCTCTACTAGGGAATCCCCCTCTACCACTGCCACCAGCAGCAAACTGACTCCAGGGCCCCTCTGGACAGAGGGTCCCAGGGGACCTTCCTTTCTGATATTCTTGGGGAACTCAGGGGTGTCAGCTTTAGTCTTTCAGACAGGAGTCCCCCACAGACGTCCATCCTTCCCCTGCTTCTTCACTTTGAGGCTGGGATTCTGGTTATGCCTCCGGGAGAAAGCTCACTGGTCTTATCTCCACAAACCCAACAGTTGCATCCAGAGTTTGTTGTTTCGTCGCTAAGTCCCATCCAACTCTTCTGCAACCCGATGGACTGTAGCTCACCGGGCTTCTCTGTCCATAGGATTCTCCAGGTGAGAATACTGAAGTTCTGCAGGGGATCTTCCCCTCCCAGGGACTGAACCTTTACCACTGAGCCACCTGGGAAGTCCAGAATAGGCAGAGGGAAATTGGAGGAGGACGAAAACAGAGAACAATTCTTGCCAATATAAAAAGTGCAACAGAAAACTTTGCAGAACTAAATTCTATTCCCATTTTTTCTTCTAATCAGATTCGTTGATTAATCTCAAATAAAGTTATTGGCACCCACTGTGTGCCAGGTATTGTTCAGTGCTGGAAATCCATGCGCGACCAAAATAGATTAAATTACCTGCCCCTATGGAGTTCTCCTGATTGTGAACCAGGCTAGTGATTCAGGGACCAGTCACTCCTAATCAACCTCTCTCTGCTCCTTGCTCTCCCTCCCCACACTTACTCTCTCTTAGTGGTGAAATGCCTGTCCCACAAACCTCACATATTAAATTTAAGAAGAAAATGAGAGAACATATAAGAACACAGAAGGCTCTTTGAACACTACAGAGAACTCTGCAAATGCAGCACATTGAACTGCACTGAAAAAGAAAAATTACCTCCTTACCATTTTCTGAGTTCAAAGTCTAACAAGAAAAAATGGACAATAAGTGATAGCATCTGGCACTTCGATCAATTACCAAAACTAACCAGTAAAAAAATGAAATTTTTAGATTTTATTTTAAATTTTGAGTTACTGGATTTCTCTCCTGTCCACACACAGAAGGTAATCTCAGAGTTCCTGGAATTGCCTTTGCTTTGGCACCCCTGAGGTTAGATATCCCACTCTTCTTGTTGGTGAAAAATGACGGCAAATAAACACACAGTCATATGGTGAAAGATTTTCATAAACAATATCATGACTTCACAGAGTTGCATAGCTGTATTACTTCAAGGAATTTTTTTAAAAATTAAAAATTGAATTACCATACAGTCCAGCAACTGAATTTCTGGGTATTTATCTAAAGAAAACAAAATAATTTAAAAAGATAAATGCATACCTCTATTGATTACAGAATTGTTTACAATAGATAAGATATGGAAACAACCATTGAGTGCCCAAAAATAGACAAATGGAAATTGATTTGTTATTCAGCCATAAAAAAAAAAACACATGAAATCTTGCCATTTGCTAAATGAATGTACCTGGAGAGTATTATGCTAAATTAAATAAAGCAGACAGAATGGAAAATACTGAATTTTTCCACTTATATATGCAGTCTAAAAAACAAAAATATGAACAAATATGACAAAACAGAAACAGAGTCACAGACACAGATAACAAGCAGGTCTTTGTCAGAATGGAGGGGATAGGGAAGGAGAGAAATAAGTGAAGGAGGTTAAGAGGAATCAACTTCCAGTTGCAAAATAAATGAGTCACGGGTATGAAATGAACAGTGTGGGGAACACAGTCAAAATTATGTAACATCTTTGTATATTGACAGGTGGTAAATAGCCATTGTGGTGATCATTTTGAAATTTTTCAGTTCAGTTCAAATCAGTCGCTTAGTCATGTCCAACTCTTTGGGACCCCATGAACCGCAGCATGCCAGGCCTCCCTGTCCATCACCAACTCCTGGAGTTTACTCAAACTCATGTCCATTGAGTTGGTGATGCCATCCAACCATCTCATCCTCTGTTGTCCCCTTCTCCTCCCACCTTCAATCTTTCCCAGCATCAGGGTCTTTTCGAATGAGTCAGTTCTTCACATCAGGTGGCCAAAGTATTGGAGTTTCAGCTTCAGCATCAGTCCTTCCAATGAATATTAAGGACTGATTTCTTTTAGGATGGACTGGTTTGATCTCCTTGCAGTGCAAGGGACTCTCAAGAGTCTTCTCCAAGACCACAGTTTAAAAGCTTCAATTCTTTGGCACTCAGCTTTCTTTATAGTCCAACTCCCACATCCATACATGACCACTGGAAAAATCATAGCTTTGACTAGATGGACCTTTGCTGACAAAGTAAAGTCTCTGCTTTTTAGTAAGCTGTCTAGGTTGGTCATAACTTTTCTTCCAAGGAGCAAGTGTCTTTTAATTTCATGGCTGCAATGATCTTGGAGCCCAAAATAATAAAGTCTGTCAGCATTTCCATTGTTTCCCCATCTATTTGCCATGAAGTGATGGGACCAGATGCCATGATCTTAGTTTTCTGAACGTTGAGCTTTAAGCCAGGTTTTTCACTCTCCTCTTTCACTTTCATCAAGAGGCTCTTTAGTTTTTCACTTTCTGCCATAAAGGTGGTGTCATCTGCATATCTGAGGTTATTGATATTTCTCCTGGCAATCTTGATTTCATCTTGTGCTTCTTCCAGCCCAGCATTTCTCATGATGTACTCTGCACAGAAGTTAAATAAGCAGGATGACAATAATAGCCTTGATGTACCCCTCTCCCGATTTGAAACCAGTCTGTTGTTTCCTGTCCAGTTCTAACTGTTGCTTCTTGACCTGCATACAGATTTCACAGGAGGCAGGTCAGGTGGGCTGGTAGTCCCATCTCTTGAAGAATTTTCCTCAGTTTGGTGTGATCCACACAGTCAAAGGCTTTGGCATAGTCGATAAATCAGAAGTAGATGTTTTTCTGGAACTCTCTTGTTTTTTCAATGATCCAACAGATGTTGGCAATTTGATCTCTGATTCCTCTACCTTTTCTAAATCCAGCTTGAACATCTGGAAGTTCACAGTTCACATACTGTTGAGGCCTGGCTTGAACTTTGAGCATTATTTTACTAGTGTGTAAGATGAGTGCAATTGTGCGGTAGTTTGAGCATTCTTTGGCATTGCCTTTTTTAGGGTTTGGAATGAAAAATGACTTTTTCAGTCCTGTGGCCACTGCTGACTTTTCCAAATTTGCTGGCATATTGAGTGCAGCATTTTCACAGCATCATCTTTTAGGATTTGAACTTGCTCAACTGGAATTCTATCACCTCCACTAGCTTTGTCTGTAGTGATGCTTCCTAAGGCCCACTTGGCTTTGCATTCCAGGATGTCTGGCTCTGGGTGAGTGATCACACCATTGTGATTATCTGGGTCGTGAAGATGTTTTTTGTATAATTCTTCTGTGCTTTCTTGCCACCTCTTCTTGAAATGCATAGAAATATCGAATCACTTGTATAAGAAGAACTGACATAATGATGCAGATCATTTATTCTTCAAAAACATACAAACACATAAACAAACTCATTGAAAAAGAGCTTATATTTGTGGTTACCAGAGATAGGTGGTGGAGAGGGATTGGATGAAAGCAGTCAAAAAGTACAAAATTCTGGTTATAAGGTAAATAAATTCTAGAGATATAATGTACAACATGATAAATATAATTAAAGCTACTCTATGCCAAATATGAAACTTGTTAACAGAGAAAATCCCAAGGGATTGCATAACAAGAAAAATTTTTTTTCTATTTCTTTCATTTTGTATCTATAGGAGATAGATGTTCCCTAAACTTTCATGATTTATATAAGTCTAATCATTATGCTGGAAACCTTAAATTATACAGTGCTGTGTGTCAACTGTGTTGCAAAAATTCCAACAAATGAGTAGGATGAACCACTGACAGGCACAGACCTACACTGTGTCAGTGCCTAAGCCAGAAAAAAAAGCAAAGAAATCAGTGTAGTCTCTAATGAAGTGTAAAACAGCGGAACACAAAAGAAAAGCCAACACATATTCTGCTGAAGTGGGTTGCCATTTTCTTCTCCAGGGGATCTTCCCAACCCAGGGATCAAACCCAGGTCTCCCACACTGTAGGCAGATTCTTTACTGTCTGAGTCACCAGGAAAGGCCAACACATGTCCCCTGGAAAGCGTATCGCACCAGTCTGAGATCCGCAGTTGAAACCAGAAGGGCTCTGCTCACTCCCATACTAGGTGCAGCAAGCAGCTTGCCCTGAGTATAAGGGGATTGCAGTAGTATGGGTCTTAGGAACTCTCAAAACTGATCATCCAGGATCCCCTTTCACAATGTGGTCCTACAATAAGGAGAAACTGCTAGGACGAAATAAAAATCAAGGCTGAGACAGTAGAGACACAGAAGAGAAGGTCCAGATACAAGTGATAGCGAGCAACTGCATCAGAAAACAAGCGGCTGTGTGTGTGTGTGTGTGTGTGTGTGTGTGTGGTCTGTGTATTAACACTACCTAAAAGGCGCAGAAGGTTATACTTTCTAAAGTTAGCTTTTCTAAACTTCCACTCCAACTCCCTCCTTTCAACAGCTAAAGACAAACTAATTGGATTCCCATGGATTTAAAAACAAATAGAAAACCGTTCTGTTGTTCCACAGCATTTAGCCAGAGTAAACCACATCAGTTAGCAAATTAGTTTGGCAAAAGCTTTCATCCTCCATTCTGAAACATTTTTATGAGAAAACTGAGGCACTTTGAGACATTGATACAAACAATATTCAATAATATTCGACGTGCATTTTTTTTGCTTTCTGTTTTGAGCTTCAAATGAATATTTTGAAAACCTGTACTGAGAAAATGACTGAATGCATTATCTTTTATTCCCTAAAATGAAATAGCTTCTCCTATGCTAAGTATATACATAAACTATAAAATATCAGGTGAAAGAGATGCTGGCTTTATTGGATGAGTGAAGTGATTTTTTTCATTGAAAGCATATTTTTTGTTTATCTGAAAACTGATAGCCCCTATTTATTACATTAATACTAGAAAAATCAAGGGTCTTTTTTAATAGTCAGACAACTGATTTAAATGTTGATTTCTTCAATGAATAAAATGTGAAAAATAACAACCATCTTTCAAGTTACTTGTTATGTTTAAAATAGGTAAGGTTGACATTATTTTAATCAAATGCCCTCCACTTTTTAAAGTAGGGAGCATGTAGAATCAGAGTCATTAGAGTAATTCTGCTCTTTGCTATTTCATTGAAGTAACTGGTTTTTCTGGATATTGTCTGTATAAGCCTTAATTCTTGTTTATTTGGGGATTTTTTTAATTAAAAAAATAATATTTTCCATGCTAAATTACACCTCAGAAAATTTACTCACCACGCACTGAGTCAGTGTCTCATGAGTCTCATCGTTACAAAATTAATTTCAAAGACATCATCAATGACTTCTTTTAGCCATCCTCTCCTTCTCTTGGAATATTTTTGTGTCTATAGTGGGCTTTTCTCCTTGTCTTTTACCAAGCTTTCTGGTTACTCCTTTTAAGGTTTCTTTTCAGCGTGTATTATACTGCCCTTCTGGTTAAAATGCTGATGTTCTTGGGGGTTCTAATAACATCATTTTTTTCCCCATTTATTTATTTATTTATTTATTTTTTTAGTATGAAATTAGTTTTTATTTTGACTTCAAAATAAACACTTAACATTTTTCCAAAACTAAAGATGAATACTTAGAAACAAGGGTAGAAGATTATTTTTTTCCTTCCCTGGGGAAACCAGTAAGGCAGCCGTTCTAACGTGGCTTGCAAGGCTCTTTCATTGGACTAATCTAGACAGTTAAGACCCTCCCCGACTTTCCCTCTATTGTCAGTTGTACCTACCAGGGTTATGGCTGGTAGGAGAAAAACCCCAAAACAACCCTCCCGCCCACTCCCCCACCCAACACAATCAAGGGATTTGAAAAGTTGGGAAAATCGTTGAAACATGTGACCAAGTGTTCATATAAAATCCTTTCTAAGGAGACTGAATGAAGCTACTATGCCTCAGCAACTCAGCTGAGGTTTCTGCCTGGTCAGTGCGAAGCACATCAGTCAGCGGGCTGCACCCCTCACAGCTCACCACAGGGATGTCTTAAAGTTGAACTTCAGCTTCAGCAGGTACTTCAGATGGACCTGAGCAATGTCAGTTGGAGGCTAATTACTTTACAATATTGTAGTGGGTTTTGTCATACATTGACATGAGTCAGCCATGGATTTACATGTATTCCCCATCCTGATCCCCCCTCCCACCTCCCTCTCCACCCGATTCCTCTGGGTCTTCCCAGTGCACCAGGCCCGAGCACTTGTCTCATGTATCCAGCCTGGGCTGGTGTCTGTTTCACCCTAGATAATACACATGTTTTGATCATTTTTATGTCTCACTTTCCACACTAATTAGGAACATCCACTTTCAATCACTTTCTATAGAGTAATGACTGTAATCATTTTCTCAACTCTGATTTGTAGCATTAATATCCTGCTGGACATCACTCCCCGGGTACTCGATAAGCTCAGCTTCCCATCTACACAAGGAAGAGGCTGTGAGAAACTGACTCAGAAGTTCCCTATCAAAACAAATTCAGAACTAATTGTCCTTGGTTATGCTTTTATTTCATCTTTCCTTGTTCCCAGTATGCATTTAATTTGAGGATTAAAAGGCAGAGGATCTCAGCCCTCGAGTGAGGAAGAAATAAGTGGAATAGCTCTGAGCCATTTAACCAGCCTGGAGAAATAAATGAAAAAGACCACCACATCTTGAAAACAGTGACTGAGGGTAAGTGGTATGAGTGGATGAGGCCTTCTGTAGATTATCAAGAGTTTTAGATTCTGTTATAAATGCTATAAAGAATGAACTCTAGAGACAAGTTGCTTGCGCTGAAATTCCTACCCTGTCGTTTCCTAATTGTGGGGTTTTGGGCAACTTAGATAAACTCTCTTTCCCTTAATTTTACAATAAGAATAATAATAGTACTAATCTCATAGAGGATTAAATGAATTAAAGCCTTAGAATGTCTGGCATACAGTAATTTGTGTTTGATGTTTTATTATTATTATTTTGGCTACACTGGGTGTTCATTGCTGTGCATGGGATTTCTCTAGTTGTTGACAGCGGAGGCTACTCTTCGCTGCAATGTGCGGGCTTCTCATTGTGGTGGCTCCTCTTATTGTGGAGCACAGGCTCTAGGCGTGAGGGCTTCAGTAATTGCAGCACCTGGGCTCAGCAGCTGTGGCACACGGGCTTAGTCACTCCATGGCATGTGAGAATCCTCCCAGACCAGGGATCGAACTCGTGTCCCCGTTGTTAGCAGGCAGATTTGTAACCACTGGACCACCAGGGAAGTCCTGGACTTGATGTTTCTCATATCAACCTGGCTTCATAATGCTAGCTCAAGGCAGCAAAATCCAGAGAAAGGAGCATTAGGGTGAGGATGAGCACTCTGGGGTCACCTCTGGCCTTGTCAGCATGGGCAAAGCACAGTCTCTCTGGTTCTGCAATCAAATGAGGATTTAGCATGGATGATCCTAAATCCCCTTGTAGCTTTTTATTGCAGACAAAAAGTTATTTTTCCTGAAAATCACTGCATGATACTTTCACATTTAATCATATGTCAGTCTAGTAGCCTGATTGAAAAATAAAGGACAAATATGAGCTATCATATTGTACTTTAAGGTTCTGATTGTTTATTAGAAAGAAGAGGAAAATGAAGAGTTATCATATCTCTAAGAATACAGAATTTCTTTCATTTTATCCTAAAAGAAAGTTGGTGTCAAGTACTATTAAACCATCTATGAAAAAAGGATACTATATTTTAGGCTCTGAGTCAACTGCATCCCAGATGTAATCTGGTATTCTAAAAGTTACTGAGACAAGCTTGTCTACTGACTAATATTTTGGAGCAACTTCACTATAGCCATCAATTACAGCAGTCTCTCTAAAGATAGTGGGCTTCCCTGAGGGGTCAGTGGTAAAGAATCTGCCTGCAATGCAAGAGCCGCAGGAGACACAGGTCCTATCCCTGGGTTGGGAAGATTCCCCTGGAGGAGGGTATGGCAATTCACTCCAGTATTCTTGCCTGGAGAATCCCATGAACAGAGGAGCCTGGTGAGCTACAATCCATGGGGTCGCAAAGAGTCGGACACGACTGAAGGAACTTGGCATGCACTCTAGAGATAGTAGTAAATTAGTTTAAAGGTGAAAAGACCATATGGAGCTTCCTTGGTGGCTCAAATTGTGTATATATATATATATATATATATATATATATATATATATAATGAGAAAAAACTTTGATGTCATGAGTATATTTTGGCAGAAAAATTAAATGATAGAATGCATTTTATTCAACCAAGATGAACGTATTTTCCTGTTACATCAAAATATAAATGCAATCATTTTTAGAATTGCTTTTTAAAATTGTTCACAAGAAATGTAAGATTTTCCTAAATGAAAACAGAGTGGGCAGTAGTTTTACATTTTAAAATGAAACATTGTTTTTAATTGGTCAAAATTACTTTATAATGTCGTGTTGGTTTCTGCCATACAACAATGCAAATCAATCATATTTTTATATATATATATATCCCCTCTTTCTGGAGTCTCTTGCCCCTCCCCCCCATCCTAACCCTCTATGTCATCACAGGCAGCCAGGCTGGGCTCCCTGTGTTACACAGAAACTTCCTACTATCTATTTTACACGTGATAGTGTATATATATGTCGATTCTACTTTCTCAGTTTGTCCCACTCTCACCTTTTCCCACTGTGTCCACAAGTTCATTCTCTATTAAGTTCATCGGTACAATTTTTCTAGATTCCATATACATGTGTTAATATACAATACTTGTTTTTCTCTTTCTGACTTACTTCACTTTGTATAAGAAGCTCTATGCTCATTCACTTCACTAGAACTGACTCAAATTCATTCCTTTTTATGGTTGAGTAACATTCAATTGCAATTCTGTACTGCATCTTCTTTACCCATTTATCTACCAATGGACATCTAGGTTGCTTTTATGTCCTGGCTATTGTAAATATTGCTGCAATGAACACTGGAGTACATGTGTCTTTTAGACTGTGGTTTTTCCAATAGGCTTGCTAGGTCATATGGAAGATTTACACCTAGTTTTTTAAGGACTCTCCATTCTATTTTCCATAATGGCTGTATCAGTTTACATTCTCACCAACTGTGCAGGAGGGTTCCTTTTTCTCCACATCCTTTCCAGCATTTATTGTTTGTAGATTTTTTGAGGATGGCCATTCTGACTGGTGTGAAGTGATACCTCATTGTAGTTTTGATTTGCATTTGTCTAATAAAGTGAGTGATGTTGAGCATCTTTTCATGTGCTTATGGGCTATCTGTATGTCTTCTTTGGAGAAATGTCTGTTTAGGTCTTCTGCCCATTTTTTGATTGGGCTGGTTGTTCTTCTGATATTGAGCTGTATGAGCTGCATATATATTAAAGAGAAATATTTTTAACAGAAGAAAAATTAAGGTTTATAAAACCTACTACAGGCCAGGCACCATTCTAAGTGATACCCAAATATTAGCTTATTTATTTTATCCTCAATAGATAGGATTCTCATCTTAAAAATGAGAAAGCTCAACTCTTAGAGTTTATAAAAATTGGCTAAAGTCACTCTCAAAAGTGTGAAATCTGGGATATTATGTATTTTTAAAATAACAGTTTCTGTAATTGTAAAGTAAAATATTTTTTAAAAGAGAAAGTACTAAAAATATTATTAATAGAAATAGTAGCAGTAAGATATTAACCAGTCTTAGTATTAGCAAACAACCATAATGTCATGTTGCTAGATAACAAACAGAAAAAAAAAATGGCTTGCTTTGCTTTATTGATACAAAAAGAGACATTAGTGAGAGTGTTTGGGAAGTACACTCACCAATCAGGAGAGTCTTTTGTTACAACCTGTAGATCCTCTGTCATACCAGCCAGAGGAGCTTACAAGCCTGCAGAGTTGTAAAAGCAAGACAACACCTGGCATTGACATTTGTACACCACCATGTATAAAATAGACAGCTAGTGGAAAGCTGCCGTATAACACAGGGAGCTCAGCCTGGTGCTCTGTGACAACCTAGAGCAATGGGATGAGGTGGGTGGGTGAGAAGGAGGTTCAAGACGGAGGGGATATATATATATTTATGACTGATTCACATTGTTGTATGTCAGAAACCAACACAACATTGTAAAGCAATTATCCTCCAATTTAAAATATTTTTAAAAAGATGAACCTAAAAAAAAAAAAAAAGATAATGCTTGGGAGGTTTATCAACTCTGTCCAGCCACTCTTATAGATAGCTGGGTTCTTCAAATTATTTTTGTACAACATTTTTGCTCTTTATACAAACTCTACAATTTAGCCATTATTTAAAAAATATTTTGTAAAGGTTTAAGTACTTTCCCATTGAACAAACCGACTCACTGTTTACAGCTATCCTATTAAGTGATATTCTATTCAAAGTAAACGCATGAGTCTGTTGAAGGTAAATTTTCTTCATGCTATTTTATCTAAACTATAATTAAGGATTGTATTCTAATTATTAAAGGTTTATTTTTCTGAGTATCTATTCTAGGTGATACTAGAATTGTCTTAATTTGGAAGATTGTTTTCCATTGTATCCTGTTTTCCATTTTATCCTGTTTTCCATTGTTGATATTGCGAAGTTTGCTATAGGTCTGTTATTTCTTTGATATCATTGTTTCTCTGTGGCTGCTTTCAGGAGTTACATTTGTTTTTGGTATTTTGCAGTTGTACTCTCATGTGTTTATGTGAGGATTTATTTGTTTTCTGTATCAAAGAATTGGGGTTTTCTATTAAGTATGAAAAACTGTTAGGCGTTATCTCTGAAAATATTGTGCCTCTTCCATTTTCTTTATTTTCTTCCTGAGACTTACATAAGTTATATATTAATTTTTTAAATTCCATTCCCCATATCTTCTTACTCCTTTTTTATATGTTGCATAATTTATGCTTTTCATAATTTCCTCACTCTCTGGCAAGCTAGGTAATTATTGGGTTCCAAAATCATTGCAGATGGTGACTGTAGCCACTAAATTAAAAGATGTTTGCTCCTTGGAAGGAAAGCTATGACACACCTAGACAGCATATTAAAAAACAGACATCACTTTGCCAGTCTATACAGTCAAAGCTGTGGTTTTTCTAGTAATCATGTATGGATATGAGAGTTGGATCATAAAGAAGGTTGAGTGCTGAAGAATTGATGCTTTCTGCTTAAACATTTGAAAGAAATCAATGTAATCCACCAAATCAACAGAATAAAGAAGAAAAATCATATGAAAAAAAAAAAAAGAATTGATGCTTTCAAATTGTGGTGCTGAAGACTCTTGAGAGTCTCTTGGACTACCAGGAGATCAAATTAATCAATCTTAAAGGATATCAACTCTGAATATTCATTGGAAAGAATGATGCTGAAGCTGAAATTACAATACTTTGGCCACCTGATGTAAAGAGTTGGAAAGACCCTGATGCTAGGAAAGACTGAAAGCAGGAGGAAGGGTCAACAGAGGATGAGATGATAGAATGGCATTACTGACTCAGTGGACATGAGTTTGAGCAAACTCCGGGATATAGTGAACAACAGGGGAGCCTGGCATGCTGCAGTTCATGGGGTCACAAAAGGTCAGACACAGCTTAGCGACTGAACACAACAACAGATTGGAATATGATACATACTGTTTTCCATTGTTGATATTGTGAATAACATTAAATTATTAAGAGATTCACTGAAAAAAGTTGTTTTCTCTTTTAGATTTGTCTTATCTCTCCTCCATCCATACTGTTGCAATAGTGCCTTCTCTTGAGAAGCACATTAAAATATTTTAGTTTTCATTACATTTTTCAAGAAGCAATACATTTCAATACACTTAAATCTCCATGTGTCCCTAAGTAGTCCATAAAACCAGCTTAAAATTAAGATCCTAAAAGGACTTGAATAACTTTATAGCTGTGAATGGAACTTACAGTCAAAATTTAGTTAGGAAAATTTTTACTTAATGTACCAAAACACTCAAATATATAAATATTTTGTTGAATCTAAAGGAAACAAACAGTGGTCTGAGCTATGGTAGTACTCTTCTGATTGGATGATCATGGAAAGTCTGCTTAATGGTTTTCTTTAAACTGAGACCTGAAATAAGAAAAGTTAGCTAGTTGGTGGTGAGGAGGAGTTGTATACCAGGAATCCAGGATACTCTACACAAAGGCTCTGAGGTAGAAATAATTCATTGAATTTTTGGAACTCAGTGAAGATGACTATGCTTGCTGGGGCAGAGTAAATAAATGAAAGGAGGATTGGTGTGTTATGAGACTGGAGGTGAAGGCATGCATTCTGCTGAGTCCTCCAAGAAGCAGACACCAAGATGGAATTAAAGGTACAAGAGATTTGTTGGGAAAACATGAGTGACACTTGGGGAAATATGAAAGATAAGTGAGAGGCGCAAGAGTTGGCAGGGAGAAGCTTCAGGCCATGATGCAGGTCTGCCATCTAGAAAGGAGTCTGGGGAGATAAGACCAGGTAGAAAACAGTTCTCAGGAGTTTTCTGTCAGGTTGATGGAGTATCTTGGAGCCAAGTTTGCCCATCAGAGGATCCCATGTTTCAGGGGACAAATCTGATTTAACACTGTCTACATTCAGTCCTTGGCTGGAGGCAGTGTAAAGAAGATGGGTCTTAGCAAAAATGTGGTGGTAGATACGGACGGACAGCAGCTAGAGTTGTCGCACAGCTGCGCTTATTGCAGCAAGTGGTCAGTGTGGTGCAATTTCATGGCCACCATGGTCCACTCTTGGCTATATATTCTATATATAAGCTTATAGATAGTTTCGAATCTCTGGAATTGGTCTTGAGTGCTAACAGATTAAAGGGAGTAGATGGTTTCTGTATGGGTTGTCTTATTGTTGGCTCCTTTTATTAACACTGTTCCATATTCTTCCCATTGAATATTTTTGTATGCATGAGGCTTTCACAATTTTTAGAAAATAAAATAAAGATTTCTCTCAGTTTTAGTACTTATTTGAAGCTGAGAGTAGTGGGATTATCTTTTTTTAATTATTTATTTTACTTACAATATTATATTGGTTTTGCCATACATTGACATGAATCCGCCATGGGTGTACATGTGTTCCCCATCCTGAACCCCCCTCCCACCTCCCTCCCCATCCCATCCCTCTGGGTCATCCCAGTGCACCAGCCCTGAGCACCGTGTATCATGCATCGAACCTGGACTGGCGATTTGTTTCACATATGATAATTTACATGTTTCAATGCCATTCTCCCATATCATCCCACCCTTGCCCTCTCCCACAGAGTCCAAAAGACTGTTCAATACATCTGTGTCTCTTTTGCTGTCTCACATACAGGGTTATCATTACCATCTTTCTAAATTCCATATATATGCATTAGTATACTGTATTGGTGTTTTTCTTTCTGGCTTACTTCACTCTGTATAATAGGCTCCAGTTTCATCCACCTCATTAGAACTGATTCAAATGTGTTCTTTTTAATGGCTGAGTAATATTCCATTGTGTATATGTACCACAGCTTTCTTATCCATTCATCTGCTGATGGACATCTAGGTTGCTTCCATGTCCTGGCTATTATAAACAGTGCTGTGATGAACATTGGGGTGCACGTGTCTCTTTCAGATCTGGTTTCCTCAGTGTGTATGCCCAGCAGTGGGATTGATTGCTGGGTCATATGGCAGTTCTATTTCCAGTTTTTTAAGGAATCTCCACACTGTTCTCCATAGTGGCTGTACTAGTTTGCATTCCCACCAACAGTGTAATAAGAGGGTTCCCTTTTCTCCACACCCTTTCCAGCATTTATTGCTTGTAGACTTTTGGATAGCAGCCATTCTGACTGGCATGAACTGGTACCTCATTGTGGTTTTGATTTGCATTTCTCTGATAATGAGTGATGTTGAGCATCTTTTCATGTGTTTGTTAGCCATCTATATGTTTTCTTTGGAGAAATATCTGTTTAGTTCTTTGGCCCACTTTTTGATTGGTTTTTTTATTTTTACGGAATTGAGCTGCAGGAGTTGCTTGTATATTTTTTGAGATTAATTCTTTGTCCATTGCTTCATTTGCTATTATTTCCCCCCATTCTGAAAGCTGTCTTTTCACCTTGCTTATAGTTTCCTTTGCAGTGCAGAAGCCTTTAATTTTAATTAGGTCCCATTTGTCTATTTTTGCTTTTATTTCCAATACTCTGGGAGGCGGGTCATAGAGGATCCTGCTGTGGTTTATGTCGGAGAGTGTTTTGCCTATGTCTTCCTCTAGGAGTTTAATAGTTTCTGGTCTTACATTTAGATCTTTAATCCATTTTGAGTTTATTTTTGTGTATGGTGTTAGAAAGTATTCTAGTTTCATTCTTTTACAGGTGGTTGACCAGTTTTCCCAGCACCACTTGTTAAAGAGATTGTCTTTTCTCCATTGTATATTCTTGTCTCCTTTGTCAAAGATAAGGTGTCCGTAGGTATGTGGATTTATCTCTGGGCTTTCTATTTTGTTCCATTGATCTATATTTCTGTCTCTGTGCCAGTACCATACTGTCTTGATGACTGTGGCTTTGTAGTAAAGCCTGAAGTCATGCAGGTTGATTCCTCCAGTTCCACTCTTATTTCTCAAGATTGTTTTGGCTATTTGAGGTTTTTTGTATTTCCATACAAACTGTGAAATTTTTTATTCTAGTCATCTGAAAAATACCATTGGTAGCTTGATGGGGATTGCATTGAATTCATAGATCACTTTGGGTAGTACACTCATTTTTACTCTATTGCTTCTTCCGATCCATGAACACGGTATATTTCTCCATCTATTTGTGTCGTCTTTGATTTCTTTCACCAGTTTTTTATAGTTTTCTACATATAGGTCTTTTGTTTCTTTAGGTAGATATATTCCTAAGTATTTTATTCTTTTCGTTGCAATGGTGAATGGAATTGTTTCCTTAATTTCTCTTTCTGTTTTCTCATTGTTAGTATGTAAGAATGCAAGGGACTTCTGTGTATTAATTTTATATCCTGCAACTTTACTATATTCATTGATTAGCTCTAGTAATTTTCTGGTGGAGTCTTTAAGGTTTTCTATGTAGAGGATCATGTCATCTGCAAACAGTGAGAGTTTTACATCTTTTCCAATCTGGATTCCTTTTATTTCCTTTTCTGCTCTGATTGCTGTGGCCAAAACTTCCAACACTATGTTGAATAGTAATGGTGAGAGTGGGCACCCTTGTCTTGTTCCTGACTTTAGGGGAAATGGTTTCAGTTTTTCACCATTGAGGATAATATTTGCTGTGGGTTTGTCATATATAGCTTTTATTATGTTGAGGTATGTTCCTTCTATTCCTGCTTTCTGGAGGGTTTTTATCATAAATGGATGTTGAATTTTGTCAAAGGTTTTCTCTGCATCTATTGAGATAATCATATGGCTTTTATTTTTCAATTTGTTACTATGGTGTATTACATTGATTGATTTGTGGATATTGAAGAATCCTTGCATTCCTGGGATAAAGCCCACTTGGTCATGATGTATGATCTTTTTAATATGTTGTTGGATTCTGTTTGCTAGAATTTTGTTAAGGATTTTTGCATCTATGTTCAGCAGTGATATTGGCCTGTAGTTTTCTTTTTTTGTGGCATCTTTGTCTGGTTTTGGTATTAGGGTGATGGTGGCCTTATAGAATGAGTTTGGAAGTTTACCTTCCTCTGCAATTTTCTGGAAGAGTTTGAGTAGGATAGGTGTTAGTTCTCTAAATTTTTGGTAGAATTCAGCAGTGAAGCCATCTGGTCCTGGGCTTTTGTTTGTTGGAAGGTTTCTGATTACAGTTTCAATTTCTGTGCTTGTGATGGGTCTGTTAAGATCTTCTATTTCTTCCTGGTTCAGTTTTGGAAAGTTATACTTTTCTAAGAATTTGTCCATTTCTTCCAAGTTGTCCATTTTATTTGCATATAGTTGCTGATAATAGTCTCTTATAATCCTTTGTATTTCTGTGTTGTCTGTTGTGATCTCTCCATTTTCATTTATAATTTTGTTGATTTGATTTTTCTCCCGTTGTTTCTTGATGAGTCTGGCTAATGGTTTTTCAATTTTATTTATCTTCTCAAAGAACCAGGTTTTGGTTTTGTTGATTTTTGCTAAATCTCTAGCATCTTTGACCTGAAGGGATTTTGTGAGTATTGTATATAAGCAGTAAATATTAAATAGCATTTTGAGATTTCCTAAAATACTCAGTGTAATTGTCCCCATGATACTGATTAAGGAACAAATAGGAAAAGTAACTGGTTTAAAACATTCTAGGTAATGAGAAAAATTGCCTGGCTTTCATCTTTTTAGCTAGCTTGTAGGGACAAGTGTACTATTTTAATTATTAGTGAAATGAGTTTTACATTGATGAGAGTTAAAACAAAGTTTTTAGAGCCACAGAGGGAAATAATTAAGTCTCCTAAACCCAGTGTTATTATAAACCTGTTTATTTTCACTGAAATGAGCAATTTCATAAACACTTTTTTATAAACTTCCACACTTAAGATGCTAAAATTTTTCTCAAAACTTTATATGAAATATCACAGACTCAGTCATGAATAAAATTAAAGTTGGAATCTCAGCCTGAAACTACCTCAACATCTCTTTTATAGGCATTTTTGGAAATATACTGCATTTAGTAAAACAAAATATTTTACTTAACCCACATATGGATTTACCTGGGAACAAGCAGAGTTGTCTAGAAGTGACCCCAGGAGTTTACACTGAACAATGAACCAGGAGGAAAGTTTGGTAAGTCAAAATAAAATTCATTTTTAAGTTACTGATTTTGACTGTCAAGTCAATGAACATGAAAGCAAAAATCATGGAAATTGGAAAATGGCTCATTATTGGACATTGTCTAGAATTATATACAGGTACATTTTTTTTCATATTATTGAAGATTACAAGTGAAATAAATTACAATGTTATGACAGTTATACAGAACATTACACTTCCCTGGAAGGACTTTATGTTCTAAGAAAGGTGGCTTATACCATGTGATTATAAATTGAACACTGATTCATTAGCTACAAAGTTCTTGGCTTTCATATCTTTCCTCACCAGGTTTTGACATTTTTGTAATGTCTTAGCTATGTTCTTCTTTGGGAGAAATACAGTAGATCTATAAATTGCTCTATAGACATTTTGACATACTAATAGTACTGTTTCAGCTTGTACTGCTTACCACACGACAGGCCAATAAATCGAGACAAGTTTTTAGGGCAATGAACAGCAACTATATTTGGAGAGCCAGCCGACTGAGAAAATGGTGGTCAAATGTCCCATATAACCATCTTACCTGAGTTAGAATTCAGACTTCTTTTATATTAAAAGGGGAGGGTATGTGGTTGTTTTGCTGTAACCTTCTCGGTATCAGACTCCCTTGTTCTTGCAGCTGTCTTTGTAGTTCAGGTGATGATATTCCTGTAAACTTTTAATAAGACAAGTGTTATTCTTGTTCTGCAACTTTTTATCCCTATATGAATGGAAAAGTGTTACATCTTTAAAGGTCAGAGTCTTAAGAAAGGGCTATCTTGTATATTTCAGGCTATAGACAACATTCTTAATTTGTAGCAAAAGCAATAGAATACAAAGGTTAAAGTAAAAGAAGTAGCTCCAATATGGAGTCTTGTTCTTCTCTACTATAGTATCTTTAAAATTAGATTTAAAGATTTACACTGGATGAACACTGGATTCAATGTTATAATTCTAACACTACAAAACTGTTGTCTTTTTTAGCAGAGGGTCAAATTTGGTTGTACCTTAAACCATGTGAAATGGATTTATTCAGTTTACATGTCAAAGTTCCAAGTTGGCCATTGATAGAAGAGGGCCAACTAAGATTTTAGACTTTTAAAGGAAACATTATTGATCTTTGCTGTTCTTTAATCCTGCAGCTGCTATAGCTGGCTATTTTAATCAGCACTGCAATTAGCAACACAATTCAGAAACTTACCTCATTCATATTTTCTTAAAAGGGAATTTGACCTTCATATGAAATAGAAATGTGAATGTCAGTAAAGAGTAAATCTGGATGATGGACATGTGGGATAGCAGTCTGTCTAGCAGACAGAGGTTCCCACTACGAGATAGAACAAGAAAGATGCATTCTTTTCACAATGGGCTCATGTAGCTATCTTCTCAATTCAGCATTTGATAGAAATGCATGGTGGGTGAGGAAAGCATGGTCCTGCTATCCAGGCAGACATGTTCCGGGAATGTTGGAGCTTGCCTTTATGATTTTCTTCCCCATTCCTGCCTGATGGTGAGATAAAAGCAGGAGATTCCACATGCGGGAGAGTAACTAAGACTATGTGCCTGCAACTACTGTGCCTGCACTTTAGAGCCCACGTGCAAGCCATGACTTCCGAGCCGGTGTGCTGCACGGGCTGCTGAAGCCCTCATACCTAGAGCTGTGTGACTGAAGAAGCCACCACAATGAGAGGCCCGTGCGCCGCAGCAGAGAGTGGTCCCCCAAACTCTATTAGCTCGCTGAAACTAGAGAAGGCCTGCAGAAAGCATCGAAGACCCATTGCAGTCAAAAATAAAGAAATAAATAAAGAGTGAAGGAGGACAAAAATAAGCAAGCTTCTGCTTTTCTAAACAAACCAACACACCAAAATAAAAAAAAGAAGAGAAAATCACCCTTGCTTGAGATTTATTTATCTAAATTACTCATTTATTTTATCCTATCTTGATCAGATAACATTTTTGGAAGAATTTCAGTGATGGAAGAAATTTCATTTTATTTTTAATGAAGTTTTAATTACTTTCCCAAATTGGTAAATGGCTTACTTTTCCATTTTTACTTACATTTCCAAAGTATATGGCTTGTTTTTTTTCCCTGAAGTGCCAAGAAGATGCAGAGAAAATCTTAATTTTAACTCAAAATTCAGATCAGAAACAGCTGGGTTTCCAACATAGAACATGCATAGTAATATCATTATTTAGAAATACTGAATGCTACTTCCCTCTCAGTTTTTTTAGAGGCAAAGCTTTAAGTCAGTCTATATCCAAGAAAAGTTATCAATGGCTTTCAGACTACAGAAGGCTGAATTTTATGAGATATCAAAGTAGTAAAATTTTCAAATTTGACAGTACCAATATAAACAGCAGTATATTTTTATTTTATAAGCAAAATCCAAAATAAAATAAGCTCAGTTTCTCATTATGCTCCCCCCTCCCCCAAATAATATAGGGAATAGTAAGTTTGATTAACTGGCCAAGAGACTGGAGTATTTAGAAGAGTGGCATGGCCTGATTTACATCAATATCTCACAAAAAATTTAACTGATGTGATGAGGGGTCAATATTAAGCATCTGTTAGAGAGTTGACACATCATATACCTAACAAATTATTTGCCTAAAAGTGAAAAATCAATAAATCAAAATCCCCTAAGAGCCTCAAAGCTAATTTTTAGTCTTGGTTTATTCATGGTTACCTCCTATTCTAATTTTGTGAGTAGAGATATGCTAAAAGGATGAGTGATATCACGGTTAATTATAAGAATGGCAGTTTTTATCAAGGTGCTCTCATTATTAAACTGTTCATTTTAATAAATAAAATTATTTAAAGAATCACTAAATCAGATAATGTTTATTAAAAGAAACTCTGTGTTTAAAGACACATCACAGAAAGAATTGCCTGATCAACAAAGTATAAAACAAAAAGAAGATAAGAGTGCTGCAAGTGAGAAAAGTTTGTAGCCTGTTCAGAAAACAGAATAAATGGTTATTAGGCCAAAGCATACCTAAAATACCTAGGAGACAACAAAGGCATCCTTGGTAGGACTATTTTAAACACTGTGTCATTAGAAACATATACTTTCTTCCTGCCATTCTCTGTATTATCTATTAAAATTATAATCATAACCAAATTATTCTGATTTGCTGTTTTCAATGAAGTTTTTGCTACCAGAAATTAATCAATTAATTTTCCTTCTAACCACTAGAGTACAAATTTCATGAGAACTAGAAAACTGTCTATTTTGTACCAGTGTGTCTTAGTAGTCTAGAACATTTCTTGACATATAATAGATGCTTACAAATGCCTAGCCAGTGTTCAGGTGGATTGATGTGTGAGAAGAATATATAAAAGCTGATACTCAAGTAGGGCTTCAAGAACAGCTGAATGAGGAGCGAAGCAGATTCCATGCCCTGTGGCAGAGCTGGAATAAAAGTTTCCAGCAGGCATGTGAGTGGGTAAGCAGGAAGCATATAGAGCTAATACATGGCCAAGGGCTGAGTGTGGGCTAGTGTGTGGCCCAAACAGGAACAGGAATTCACTTGAAGACTGTTGTCAAATGGCCCACCGGGTGCTAATGAGTGAGACTGGGGCTGGGCAGGAGGATTGAGGGGGCCTGAGAGGCACCAATCCGCCCTCCCTCACTTTTCCTTCTTATAGAAAGAATAAATAAAGCCTTAAGTCACTGCGCAGAGTCAGGAAATGCTGCTGCTTATTTGAAGGAGATTGAATAAAAAGGGAAAAGAGGGATTGCTTTATGGAAGTATTTTATACCTTGATTTCAGACACAACTTAGCAACTGAACAATACAACTACTTTTGTTTATCAAAATTCATATAATGGTATACATAAACAGTATGAATTTTACTGTACATTAAATATTCCTCCAAGCCAGGCTTTAGAAAAGTTATTTTTCAACTCTACAAAGTAACTATTATGCATCTGAACCACTAAATTGCACAATTTTTCTGTATTAAACATCCTCGATGAAACAGGGAATGAATGGTTTGGGGCAGATTAAGAAAGAAGGCTTTCTCCTTGTTTATTTATGTGTGTGTGTGTGGGCGGGAGGGGGTTGTTCCTGAGTTTCAGGATGAAGGAACTTGTTGCTGTTGTTAGTCGTTAAGTCATGTCCAACTCTTTGTGACCCCATGGACTGTAGCATGCCAGGCTCCTCTGTCCTCCACTGTCTCCCAGCGTGTGATCAGATTCACGTCCATCTAGTTGATGCTATCTAACCATGTCATCCTCTGCCGCTCCCTTCTTTTGCCTTCAATCTTTCCCAGCATCAGAGTCCTTTCCAATGAGTCAGCTCTTTGCCTCTGGTGGCCAAAATATTGGAGCTTCAGCTTCGGTATCAGTCATTCCAATGAATATTCAGGGCTGATTTCCTTTAGGATTGACTGGTTTGATTTTCTTGCAGCCCAAGGGATTCTAAGGAGTCTTCTCCAGAACCAAAATTCTTTGGAAAACATCAATTCTTTGGCACTCAGTTTTCCTTATAGTCCAACTGTCAGATCCATATGTGACTATTGGAAAAACCATAGCTTTGCCTATACATATATTTGTTGGCAAAATCTTGCCTCTGATTTTTAATACACTGCCTAGGTTTGTCAGCTTTCCCTCCAAGGAGGAAATGTCTTTTAATTTCATGGTTGTAGTACGTCCACAGTGATTTTTGAACCCAAGAAAATAAAATCTGTCACTGCTTCCACTTTTCCCCTGTATTTGCCATGAAGTGATGGGACCTGATGCCATGACCTTAGTTTTTTTTTTTTAAATGTTGAGTTTCAAGCCAGCATTTTTCTCTCCTCTTTCACCCTCACCAAGAGACTCTTTAGTTCACTTTCTACCATTAGAGCGGTATCATCTCTATATCTGAGGTTGTTGATCTTTCTCCTGGTAATCTTGATTCCATTCAGCCCAGTATTTTGCATGATGCACTTAGTGTATAAGTTAAATAAGCAGGATGACAATATACAGCCTTGAAGTACTCCTTTCTCAATTTTGAAACGGTCTGTTGTTCCATGTCTGGTTCTAACTGTTGCTCCTTGACCTCCATACAGGTTTCTCAGGAGGCAGGTCAGGTGGCCTGGTATTCCCCTCTTTAAGAATTTTCCACAGTTTGTTGTGATCTACACAGTCAAACATGCTTAAACATGTTGAGGAAGAAGAGCAAATAAAGCTGGAGAAATTGATGGTGATGAAATAATAGATGCTACTATATAAGCAAATACGAACTACAAACTTAATTCTCCCCATGGAAACGAAGGACAGAACTTTCCTCACTCTGGTTTTGTAGTGCATTTACTTTAGAAAACTTGGTCATTTTAAATTCTTTCTCTGTCTCATTGCAAAGAATATGAGTCATTCTAAAAGCTAAATAAGCCTCTTAGTGGCCTCACAATGCAGGAATGTCTTTCTCAGGAATCCGTAAACTATCTCTTTGAAATGCAATCGTCAAGGGACATAGCACCCTACCTCCTAGCCTGTGGGAAGGTAGGAGCTTCACTTCAATGGGCACCTTGCTCCAAGTTGCAAAATTTCTTCCTGTCATAAAGATGTGATATTTATTTTTCCTTTGGACAAAGCCAATTAACTGACATAGAAGGTCATCACAATAACCAGGTGAATTTAGGGTGAACTATGTGTGACAAAGGATGCCATCAAGACCTTTTTGTATGTAATGGGTTATAACTGCTTGTCGTAAAAAGATGAGATTTCTGTCTCTGCAGTCTCCTTAGTGGGCTGCCTACGATGTGCCTCACATTCTGGCTTAGTGCTTTTTTAATAACTAAACTGAGATTCTTCTACATTTGTAGAGAGGTTTTCAGGGTTGAAAGAAGATATGCTTTTAATTATACGTCCTAAAACTAACTTTTAGAGAAATATTCATCCAGAGACAAAGATGAGAGGACTAAGGGTAGCACAGATGAGTGAGTGTTAGTTGCTCAGTCGTGTCTGAATCTTTGCGACCCCATGGATCTTAGCCCCGCAGGCTCCTCTGTCCATGGAATTCTCTAGGCAAGAACACTGGAGTGGGTTGCCATTCCCTTCTCCAGCTGCACAGATGAGGGAGTAGTTAAATAATTTAGAAAACAAGGAAGAAAAGATATTGGTGGACATAAGATTAATGATAAATGTCTTAGTCTGCTCAGGGTGCTATGACAAAATATAACAGGCTGTGTGGCTTAAGTAACAGAAAAATATGTTCTTATCACCTGGAGGTAAGCCAATTCAGTTTCTGGTGAGAGCTCTTTTCCTGGATTGGAGAGATAGAGATAGATAGAGAAAGGGAGGGCAGGGGAAAGAGAGAGACAGAGAGAGAGAGAGAGAGAGAAGAAAGAGTACACTTTAATGTCTCTGTTTTTAAATGCACTAATCCCATCAGGAGGGCCCCATCTTCATGATCTCATCTAAACTTTATCACCTTGCAAAGGATCCACTCCTAATATCAGCACACTAGGGATTAGAGTTTTCACACATGAATTTTAGGTAGACATAATTCAGTCCATAGTTACAGTAAACAAAATTTATTGTAGACAAAATGCATCCAGTCATTACAACAGATATGTTATATAACACTGTTTTATATTATATTCTATTAATTATATTATATATTCATCTTTAGAAAGAGTCATGAAAATTCTCATGAAATTCCACAATTATATTTACAGTTATTGAACCAGAGGTGTATTATTCTGAATATATTTTTTGTCTCCCTAAAAACCATCAAATTTACAGACAGATAGATAAGTAAGTCAATAGAAGGTAAAAGTTTAGATGTAGAATGTTTTTGACCAATAGAATGAAAGAAAATTTTCATATATGAAATCAGAGAGTACTATAGTAGCATACATATTTTTGATTAGACAATTAAAGTATGTAAATTTCAAATTAGTAGTTTTTCATATTCATATAGAAGTGAATATGTTTTGGTCAGAAAGAGCTTCTTTGATATACAATTTTCATTTCTGCTTAATGAATCTTGATTAGAAAAAAATCAACAAGATGTGTATATCATGTTTATGACTTTTTCTTTGAATTTGCATACACATATATTCCTTCTCCCTCACACACACACACACACACACACACCACACACATGTCAATTAAGGATCATTTTTTGAAATCAGAAAATAACTAAAGACCAGCAGGGAAACTAAGAAATTAAGCTGTGGTTTTTATCTTCTGGAGGAACTCTATATTTACTCCCGGTGTGCCTTCCCTTGTTCCTCCCCTCCTTTCTTCCTTCATCCCGCGGATGCCCCGGGAGTCATGCAGGCCTGCTCCCCACTTGACCTTCTCTGACTGGTACCATTTTGGTCAGGGATTGAGGCATTACATCAAATTTAGGAAGGGTGGAAGTTTAGTCTCTTCCCTCAGGCTCTGGCTGGTGGAGGTGACGGGCTGTAGTTTTTCTTTGTGTTTGAAAGTTTTCTGTCTTTCTGGGCTGCCCTTGTCCTCGGATGTTTTTCTGTCTAAGCCCATTGGCAATTCCGTGATACCAACTTCTCTAGTAGGTGGGCTGGGATGCATGAGGCAAAAGAAACCCATGGAGCTTATCAGCATGCTATTCAGGTTTTGAGGTCCCTAGATGGTCTGTCTACTTGTTTTAACCTTTCAGAGTCTTCTTATGTTTGTTTTATGTATAATGTCTAGGGTTGTTAGCTGTACTTAACAGGAAGAATAGGGAAAATTATACCTATTTTATCTTCCCTGACACTGGGTCCAGAAAATGAGTTTTTGTTTAGGTTCACTTATATTTTCTTATTTTCATATAATAATGTTTTATTCTCATCTGGTAATGAGGTCTGCAACTCTCATAAAAATGTCATATGAAAACGTAAGTACTATATGTGGATTACCATAGAAAGAAATAAAATTATGGCCATTAAGATCTAAGTGCATTTTATATTATATAAAAAATGATGGAAAGAAAATGAAATAAGTGGTTTTCATTATGACAGCTTGGTTCTTTAAGGTTTATGTGGTTGATCTCTCAGAATATAATTAGTTTTTCTTATAGGAAGTTATTAGGACAATGCCCAAATAAAACTTTCATGTGTCAAGCTAACTACATAAAGATTTCAAAGTGAAAATTCTAAAATCACATGTTATTTTCAGTTCTATGCTGAGCAGTAGCACTATGTCAAGTTTTTGCTGAGCCTTTTAGTAAACAGTTTCCTGCAGATAGAGCCTGACAGCATCACGGACCCTGGAAAATGAGAACATTAAGCAATAACATCATCAATCATGAAGATGAGATTCTCATGCTCTGAATTTTTCCACCAGAGGTTAACATTTATTACAATAAGGACTGCTACCACAGTATGTACATAACTATGTACTTAGGTTCAAACAGTGGAGAAGATGCATCAAAGGAAAGAAGGAAGACGGGTAGGAGGTAAGATGGTGAAATGGGTTTTGTGGTTGCCAGATAGAAATTTCCTGTTTGAATCCTAGATCATATCACTCACTGACTCTGAGGTCACTGGTGTTACTTAATCAGTAAGAGCCTTAATTACTTTATTTATAAAATGGAGTTATTATACTCTGCCTCGGAGTATCTTAAAATATAAACTCTTAGTAAATAATGTATCTGGGTTTTTGGTCAACAAGATACAACTAACCTTCCTACCAAGGGGTAGAGTAGGTATTCTTAATGATGGACATAAACTAATGTTTATCAAATGCTTATTATGAGGACCAGTGCTCTAGACAGGCCAACCCTATTGTTGATCTCCCTTATAAGGGCAAAAACACACGAAGTAGATGTTATAAAT